>NC_139638.1:14553532-14586032 GCF_964638095.1 Poromitra crassiceps
TCTGTTTTACAAGCTAACTGTAATGTTTAGAGAATGGTGACACAGGTGACTCTGTTTTACAAGCTAACTGTAATGTTTAGAGAATGGTGACACAGGTGACGCTGTTTTACAAGCTAACTGTAATGTTTAGAGAATGGTGACACAGGTGACGCTGTTTTACAAGCTAACTGTAATGTTTAGAGAATGGTGACACAGGTGACTCTGTTTTACAAGCTAACTGTAATGTTTAGAGAATGGTGACACAGGTGACTCTGTTTTACAAGCTAACTGTAATGTTTAGAGAATGGTGACACAGGTGACTCTGTTTTACAAGCTAACTGTAATGTTTAGAGAATGGTGACACAGGTGACTCTGTTTTACAAGCTAACTGTAATGTTTAGAGAATGGTGACACAGGTGACGCTGTTTTACAAGCTAACTGTAATGTTTAGAGAATGGTGACACAGGTGACGCTGTTTTACAAGCTAACTGTAATGTTTAGAGAATGGTGACACAGGTGACTCTGTTTTACAAGCTAACTGTAATGTTTAGAGAATGGTGACACAGGTGACGCTGTTTTACAAGCTAACTGTAATGTTTAGAGAATGGTGACACAGGTGACTCTGTTTTACAAGCTAACTGTAATGTTTAGCCATGACTTTTAGCCTATTCATGGATAATGACTGCCGTCTGCCCTCAATGTGATTCCCACATGTTCGACTCACGTACCCGTTTGGATACGACGAAAGGAGAGAGACGACTGGACAGTGACAAAGACAACTTTGAGCGCGGGACAGAGGACAAATTTACGATAGAAGCTCCGAACCTGGGAAGGCTGAGGAAAATCACAATTGGCCACAACAACAGAGGTTCATCAGCTGGGTGGAATCTAGATAAGGTAGGCTACACACGCACGCACGCACGCACACACATGTGCTCTCTCTCTCTTGCTCGCTCTCTCTCTCTCTCTCTCTGACGGTGGTGTATATGTACCTGTCCAGGTGATAATCGATGACATGGGGAATAAAGAAGTGTATGAGTTCCCAGTCAATCGCTGGTTTGCGATGGATGAAGATGACGGCAAAATACAGAGAGATGTGTTGGTTGGATCGGGTCAACCTATGGGTGAGCAGCACATTCACATTCATGCCTCAACATACACAATCATTTAGAGCAGGTGTGTCCAAATTCTTTCCCATGAAGGGCCAAAACTCAATCTGGGTGGAGGGGGGAGGGCCAACAATAAACGTTGTGGAATTACATTAAAATGTATTGTGTTTTATAGAAAATTAACATTCTAAATATAAAATAACTTTTCAATATAATAATCTACTCTTTATCTGTTTGGTAATTGTAATAATTTGCAATTGGTTATATGTATATATTTAAAAAAACATCTGCATTTATGTGGAGCTTAAACATTTAATCAGTAAACACCCAGTTAAAAACAGTTGTATTTTCCACCTTTGTAATCAAGAGAGAAATTTGACTTAATTCACAACTTGAAAAATCCTCAAGGTACTTTGAAAATCAGCTTTATTGTCCATCTTTTGTAAACAATTTGCCATGACAATTTGCAGGGATGCAATCTCAGGAGTGAACACAGTATCCGCAGCCACATTCAGACACTGTTTCACAAAGTCACCACATGAAAAAGCTCGTCCACCCTTTGCAATCAGTGCAGATATCTGATAACTTGCCCGAGTTGCATTCTGGATAAAAAATCGGGGGGGCGGGGGGGGGGGACTTATTTTTTGTCCAAATCCGTGGCGGGCCCCAAATTGGTCAGCACTGATTTAGACACACAGTAGGCTAAGGTTTGTATTTTCATGTTTCTGCCCTCATAGGAGTTGTTTACAACATTCAAGTCATGACTGGGGATGTGAGAGGTGCCGGCACCGACGCTAACATCCACATCGTGATGCACGGCACCAAGGGTGAGAAGAACAGCGGCAAAATCTTCCTGGAGGGCGGCGCCTTCGAGCGCGCTCTCATCGACATCTTCAACATGGAGATCTGTGAGCTGATCAGCCCTCTCAGCCGGGTCACCATCGGCCACGACAACGGGGCCGTCGGCGCCGGATGGTACTGTGAAAAGGTACTGTACCCCTCTGTTCTAGGTTCTATAGGATGGTACTGTGAAAAGGTACTGTACCCCTCTGTTCTAGGTACTATAGGATGGTACTGTGAAAAGGTACTGTGCCGCTCTGTTCTAGGTTCTATAGGATGGTACTGTGAAAAGGTACTGTGCCGCTCTGTTCTAGGTTCTATAGGATGGTATTGTGAAAAGGTACTGTACCGCTCTGTTCTAGGTTCTATAGGATGGTACTGTGAAAATTTACTGTACCCCTCTGTTCTAGGTTCTATAGGATGGTACTGTGAAAAGGTACTGTACCCCTCTGTTCTAGGTTTTATAGGATGGTACTGTGATCTGTTCTAGGTTCTATAGGTCAGTGATTCTCAAACCCCCCCCCTTGCCCCCCTCCCCAACTTTAGTCCACATTAGGACCATGGAGCCCCATTTGATGAGATGTTCTCTCTTGAACCCAAATCTGAGAATATTTTTTATTGTCAGAATTTTGTCGAGAATTCCATGACTGTCTGTATAGGCAGAGAGATCATGACTGTCTGTCTGTATAGGCAGAGAGATCAGAGAGAAACTATGACTGTCTGTCTGTATAGACAGAGAGATCATGACTGTCTGTCTGTATAGGCAGAGAGATCATGACTGTCTGTCTGTATAGGCAGAGAGATCATGACTGTCTGTCTGTATAGGCAGAGAGATCATGACTGTCTGTCTGTATAGGCAGAGAGATCATGACTGTCTGTCTGTATAGGCAGAGAGATCATGACTGTCTGTCTGTATAGGCAGAGAGATCATGACTGTCTGTCTGTATAGGCAGAGAGATCATGACTGTCTGTCTGTATAGGCAGAGAGATCAGAGAGAAACTATGACTGTCTGTCTGTATAGACAGAGAGATCATGACTGTCTGTCTGTATAGGCAGAGAGATCAGAGAGAAACTATGACTGTCTGTCTGTATAGACAGAGAGATCATGACTGTCTGTCTGTATAGGCAGAGAGATCAGAGAGAAACTATGCCCAAAACAGTTTGAACAATTCTTCAATCTGCTGTGGACCCCCTCAAGTGGTCCTGCGCCTGGATCCCACATTGAGAACCACTCACGCAGCTGTCCTGAAAGTGACGTTCTTTACATTACGTGTGCATCTTCCTCCCCAGGTGACGGTGTATTGTGCATCTTCCTCCCCAGGTGACGGTGTATTGCGCGTTCACGGGCATCGAGCAGACGTTTCCGTGTGGGAAGTGGTTGGATGAGGATGAGGGTGACGGGCTGATCGAGCGGGAGCTGTACGAGATGGTTTCTCTCAGGCAGAGGAGACAGAAGAGTGGGTGCCCATTCTGTTCACACATCTGTATACAGCTGCAGCAAATCACACACATATACACAGTGGTGGCCTAAAGGTTAAGAGAAGCGAGCTTGTGACCGGAAGGTCGTCGGTTCAATCCCCGGGACGAGCAGGATAAATCTTGGTGGGGAAAGTGAAAAAGCAGCGCTTGCCCATCCCTCATTACCACCTCTGGGGTGCCCTTGAGCAAGGCCCTTAACCCCAACCGCTCCAGTGGAGCTGATCAGTGGCCAGCAGATCAGACTGGTCAGCTTCCAGGTGTGAATGTGAACAGGGCACTCCTGAAAAAGAGAGCATTGCTCTCAGTGAGACTCCCCCTGTATAAATAAAGGTAAAAAAAATCACAGGGAAATCATTTAAATTGGATTATATAGATTATATTTGTATCTGTAGTATATCAATGCAGGGAATCACTTTTAAACCCAGTCTTACCACACAATTAAACAAGCGCGAATTTGCAATAGCTGCGACCAGATATGCGATACATGTCAGTTACGAGTGTGACATCATCCACTCCATTCTGATGTCATCAACTCCACTGTGAAATGTGCCAATCTGCCAATCATCTACATGATGATTACAGAGTTGGTGCAATACATCACACCATGATATGTGAAGCACTTTGGGTGCCTTGAAAAGTGCTACATTATGAATCCAAATCCAATCAATATTAATTGAGCATATAAGAATGCTGCTTAATAGCTACATTTAAATGTCTTCTTCAGCAAGAGTAATAACGAGTCGACCAATTAGGTAGAGATTAAAAACTGAGAACAGAACACACATTTATAAGACATTAACAGAAGCAAATAGTTAAAATGGCTCAATATCAAATCCAGCCCATATCTTTCACCCCAGAATACCCGTGGTCTCTGTGGATCTGGACGTCCGATGTGAAGGGGGCAGGAACAGATGCCCAGGTGTTCCTGCAGATCTATGGAGAGAACGGCAAGTCGGATGAGATGAGACTGGAGAGCAACTCGGACAGTTTTGAGCAGGCTCAACTCGACAGATTCATGGTAAGCGTATGTGTCTTCAGTCGGTTAGCTTTCACATTTATATAACTTATATAACTCGCACGGTGAATAATACTTTCTCTTCAAATAAATATTTGTACATGCTGAGAAACTTTGCAAGTGTCATTTTGCATTTTGGGATTCACTGCAGATTGAAATGCCAGACATCGGGAAACTGCTGAAACTGCGTATCTGGCATGAGAAGAGAAGCCCATTCGCTGGCTGGCATTTAGCCAAGGTGAGAGCCATTTCTCTGTTTGATCTGTCAGTGTCAGCCTTTCATTCTGTTGTGGTAGCACTTCACCCATTGATACCTGATGCAGCATTTGTGTGTGTATCCCTTTAAGACCGCGGGATACGCACACAAATGAGGGATATACACGCAAATGCTGCATCAGGTATCAATGGGTTAAGGCACTGAATTACGAGTTGAATCTTACATCTGATCGAAAAGAAATATGGGTGGAAGTTTGCAATGGTAAGAAATGGTTCCACAGACAAATGTCAAGCCTTTTCTTAGTGGTCAACCACCACAGAAACCTAAGTGTTACGCCATATCTTTGGTGTGTCATAGAGAACACATCTGATAGCCTATCTTATATCCCCGTCGTCAAATCATGTTGATTATTAAAAATGATTAAATAGATTAAAGGATATCTCAGATCATCCTCTTCAACTGAAAATCTTTCTTGGCAAAACGTGCAGTCTCTGCCATTTGGGTAGCACGTCGCCAAGGTGCAGGCACATCTAGCTTTTAAAGGGGATGGGACAGGATACTCTGATTGGTTTAATATTGATGTTATGCCCAGAAAACACCTGTGAATAATTCAGGTACTTAAACCAGCCCATTAGCGCTGTGCGCTCGGCACAAGGAAGTATCTGGGGAGAATTTGTTCCATTAAAATAGGAAAATGGACCTTGGACACACCTCCTGTGCTACCACTCTGCGCTACCAGTGTCAAGATGGGGCCCCAAACTGATTTGAATAGTGTCCAAATTGGCCAAAATGGACATTGTTTCTGGACTGTGGATCAATCAGTCTCATGCTCTTTTGACAAAGGTAGATCATGTGAGCCACAGATAGAATCGATGTTTGATGATGGCTGACTTTCTCCAGCTCACTTTGCTGAAGACCCTGACAAGGGAGAAGTATTCCTTCGAATGCGGCCGTTGGCTGGACATCAACGAGGACGACAATGAGATCGTCAGAGAGATGCAAGCTACTGGAGCGAACATCGACGAGCCACTGCCCTGTAAGACACATGCATGCCTGGACACACACGCACGCACGCTCACACACACACACACACACACACACACACACACACACACACACACACACACACACACACACACACACACACACACACACACACACACACACACACACACACACACACACACCTATGATGATGAACTTGTATGTACGACCCACAGTAATTGACATGCAAACGACATGCTCAATGTTGTCGACTGCCTTGACGTTGTCGATTAACGCAGGATTGCTGACTCATGTCATGATCTTGCTGATGAGTCATGGGTGTTATGTAATAAACTGTCTTCTCTGCTCTCCTTCATCTCAGTGATAAAGTACCGCGTCACCATCTGCACCGGCAACGTCGGCGGCAGCGGCACCGATGCCAGCGTCTTCCTCAATATCATCGGCAACCTCGGCGACACCGGGGAGCGGCTCATGTTCATGAGCAAAAACAACGCTAACAAATTTGAAAAGGGCAATGTGAGCGCCTTCTTGACAAAAAGCACATAAATATATCAAATGTATAAAAGAACAAATACATGATGTTTTGGGGGAATGGGCTAACTCTTTCTTTTGGGTTTCCTCAGCATGATGAGTTCCTCATTGAGTGCGTGACCCTGGGCCAGGTGAACAGGGTCCGTGTGGGGCATGACGGCCGAGGCGGAGGCTGTGGTTGGTTCCTGGACAAGGTGATGGTCAGGGAAGAGGGACAACCAGAGACTATGGCCATTGTGTTCCCCTGCAACAGGCAAGACAATGTTCACACTAAACATCAATGAAACTAAATAGTCACTATGCCACTTGACTTTTACAGGGCTGTAAATGATCAGGTAACGAAATATAGGAAATGCAATCTAGACCTGTTGGTTTTGTTATCTATACAGTCTACAGTGTTTCCCCTAGAAAAATGTTCAGGCCTGGAGGGATTTCGAAATGTAACCCGACCGCAACGGTGGGGGCCCTCGCTGGCGACGCTAAACTTTTAGCTAACCTGTTCACATCTATGTTCGCAATGGCATCCCAAGTATCATCATACTATTATGGGATGTGATGCGAACAGTTGTATTATGGGATGTGCGTTTCCCAGGCAACGACACACGTTGACACGTTTTGGAACAGCGCTGCACGCTGGCACAATACTCCTAAAAGCAAAATGCTTATTGTTTTGAATGATTTGGCATCATCTATTACTGTCAACACCAGTATTGTTGTATTATAATAATATGCCATAAAGGTTTATTGAAATTTTGGGGGAAGCAGAACATTTTATTTTTTTATTTTTATGCATTTATTTTTGCCAAAAATAAAAGCTATTTTTTTCTGGCCTGGCAGGGGCACCGTTGGCCTGGCGGGGAATGGTAGGGGAAACACTGGCTAGTAGTTATGTATACATACGTGATTTCTCTAGTGTGTAGTCTATAGCTCAAAACCTTCACCAACAGCCGCAGAGGCTCCTGAGTAAGTTGAGCGTGCACGATGTCACTAGTTGTCCAGTGGCCTGTGTAAGTAGTTAGGCAGCAAGTAGTTAGGCAGCTGATGGAGCAGCTTCCCATTACAAATAGGGGCTAAATACACAGCAGTCAGCCAGCTCGCTCGTCTCCAGTAACCGGCGCCAAACCACAAGGCCGAGGTGCCATGTTACGTCTGGGAGAACGCACTTCCTGTTCCTGCCTCTGCTCTGCTTCGGGTTAAAGGGTTTGCTAACTTCATATAAAACAAAAAACTTGATTCCGTCATAACCCTAACCCAAGACTGTTTATCCTTTTACTTTTGCAACCACAACAACCTAATTTCTCCTCAGGGATTGTTCTACTCGTGGTTGGAACAGGATCTGTAAGCTGTCAGACTTATTATGGTCTGTCTCTTTAATAGCTAACATCCGTGCCTCTCCTACAAGCCACCAATACTGTCCCCACACAATAGCATAAGCGAGGGTGTGTAATATTTCTAATGGGGCTCGACTCAACAACACATCCTAGTTACAAGTGGGTGAAGTAAATTTAAGAAAGAAAGATCGGAAGCTGGAGCACAATTTGTAAACAGGAGGAATAACTTAGCAGCTTAGCTCACCTGTAGCTATTCCAGTTATACAGCTGGTGTGGTGCTGTGCTGAACCTCTTCAGAGAATACCTTCTGTCTTGAGTGCAGAGCCCTGTACTACGAAACTAGTTTAACAGATCCGCGATAAGTCCCTTTGATCTGGTTTGACTGAACAGGATCAAAGCTATCTAGTTAACTGATACTACGACGCTGGTTTTTTACTAGGTAAGTGGACCTGGGATCTGCCTGTGCACGCGCACGTTTTTCGCTCGTGCACAGGCGCGCGTCCACGCGAAAGAGGTGCGGTAGCCAATCACATTATGAACAGCTGAGTTGATCCACGCCCACACCCATTTCCACACCCATTTCCTCGTTCCATGAAAGCACAGTGCATGATCAGAGTTTTAGCGGATATTTAATGTATCCGCGATTTAATGTCAGAATGAAAATCCGCGTTGGATAGTCTGCTGAAGGGCTGTCTAAAGCAGCAGCTTGTATTCACATCAGTCATTTGATTTACTTCGATCAGCGATTTCTGTCTGATACAGCTGCATACATTGATACAGCAGCAACAAATGTAATCTCAGTCTATACATTTCCACAATCTGTAAGCCTATTTAGACCATAGATTTAGAAACGCATGCTCAATGAATAATGATCTCTATCACTCATGTGTGTGGTTGCACTGATCGAATCATTCATATATAAAATAGCCTAGTATAAAGCCTAATAGCCTACTATAAAAGAGAAAACTGCTGAACTGAATTGAGACGATGCGGATTTTCTGGCATGTAGGAGAATATCACCCTCACTCCATTTGAGGGTCCATTCATGATATGCGCCGCGTGATTAATAGTGATCATATTTCTCCACGCATCGTTGAGCTGTTAAGACATAAAGTGGTAAGTAGGCTTAATTTAATTATGTAGCCTACAGAGCCACAAATGTTTTTCTTGTTATATTCTCAGTTGACTGCAATCTATTTTTCATATGGCGATCTTATATGAACGGTGAGTGACTCCAGAGAGCCGATTATATGGGTCTGTCATGGATTTTGATCTTATCCTCTGAAGCTAACCTGGTCGCGACCAGGTTAGCTTTGCAGCGTCAGTTGCCATGGTGATTGAAAGTTAACTTGCTTTGTAGTACGGCTAAACCAGGTTTAAACTCAAACTTACTCGGATAAGGCATTAAACTAGCTTCGTAGTACAGGCTACAGGTATACAGCTGGTGTGGTGCTGAACCTCTTCAGAGAATACCTTCTGTCTTGAGTGGTCAAAGAGCACACGCCTTGCTTCCATGAAGCGTCCAGCTCCTCTTTCATCTCTTTCTCATCCCCAGCTGACACTGTATCAATAGACCCTTCTCACGGGGGCCATTTTGGGTCGAAAAGACAGGGTAAACACAGGTGCAAGCAACACACTAATGAGGGTTTCCAACTTCCATTGATTGGAATTTGGAAACCCTCATTAGTGTGTTGCTTGCACCTGTGTTTACCCTGCCAATTTGACACAAAATGGCCCCCGTGAGAAGGGTCTATTAGCTCATCTCCAAGCAGGAAATGACATCACACGCCAGGAATCATGGGAATTGGAGTACTTTTAGCTCCCAATGATCATAACACCAATAAATACAGTAATGGGCCTGGCTGCTATCATCTCTATTTACAAATCAGCTCCACAAAGAAGGATAGAAACGAAGTGGGGGGGGGGATAAGGGCAAAATGGACGCCAAAGTTTTGTCTTATTTTCATATCTATTTGTAGGAGTGTTCCTATCCTACTATGGTCATATTTAAAGGCATGAATGTAACTACCGTATGTTGTATGTGTCTTTCTGTAGGTGGTTGGACCGTAATGAGGACGATGGACAGATTGTCCGTGAGTTAGTTCCAGATGGAGACGGCCTGCGCCTCTTTAGTGGGTGTACAAAGAATGACACGAAAGACAAATAGATTAACCCAGAGGTTCTCAAATGTTTTTCAGCCAAGGACCCCTTACAAGATAGAAAATATACCGGGGACCCATTCTGATTTGTGATTTTGGGCTAAGCTTAATTGTTTCCACGGTAACGTGCTTGACTTTTAATTTGATAGGTTTGTTATTAGAATGTAATCCATGAACCATTTTAGATTTAAAGCATAAACTATTTTCGTTGAACTATGAAGATTTTGCAAAAAAAAAATTTTTTTTTTTATTACATTACATTTACATTACGTCATTTAGCAGACGCTTTTGTTTTGTCCAAAGCGACTTACAATATCACAATTTGTCAACAGTACAGAAAACCACTATGCAACACAATCAATGACAGCCAAGATATTTTGATAGACTAGCACCATGTAGGAAATAGTTTGAGAAGGAATAAGTAACATGTAGCATTTTTTTTTAATTAAAAAAAAAAGGGGGGGTTTTTTTTTACCTGAAAACTTTTCGCGGACCCCCTGGCAAAGTGCCACGGACCCCTGGGGGTCCGCGGACCCCCATTTGAGAACCACTGGATTAACCCATTGATACCTGATGCAGCATTTGCGTGTATAGCCCTCATTTGTGTGTGTATCCCTTTAAGACCGCGAACCGCGTCACGCGGTTCGCGGTCTTAAAGGGATACCCACACAAATGCTGCATCAGGTATCAATGGGTTAAGTAAAGCCAGGCAACATCATGTTTTTGATACTTTGATACGTGGCATTCACGTCATTTCACTCTACCTCAGACATCAGCTACCACATCACAATCAAGACAGGCAGTATCAACGGGGCCAGCTCCGACTCCAAGGTGTTCGTCAAGCTGTACGGGGAGAAGGGCGACACGAACAAGGCTCTGCTGGAAGTCTCAGACAACGACCTCAGGAACTACTTCGAGACGGGACGCACCGACATCTTTACCTTCGAAACCTTTGACATTGGACAGGTACAGTATGTAATGTAATGTAATGTAATGTAATGTAATGTAATGTAATGACAGGTACAGTATGTAATGTAATGTAATGTAATGTAATGTAATGTAATGTAATGACAGGTACAGTATGTAATGTAATGTAATGTAATGTAATGTAATGACAGGTACAGTATGTTCTTTAGAAGCACGTGACGCGGAGTTAGATCGTGATCGTGATCTTTTTTGCCCAATGGTTAAGACATTCATTGATGATTCCTGCATGATTCTGTTTGATCCATTCCTTGATGCTTGCAGATTAACCGTCTCCTGATTGGTCACACCAACGAGGGCCTGCGTGCCGGCTGGTTCCTGGACAGCGTGCAGATCTCGGTGCCCGTTCATGGGCAGCAGTACATGTTCCCAAGCCACCGCTGGCTCTGTAAAGATGAGGCGGACGGGAAAGTGGAGGTGGAGATCTATCCCAGTGAGACCCTGGACATTGAACAATGTAAATAACAACAGTAAATGTAAATAACAATGTAAATAACAACAGCGTAATAGTTACATTCAGAGTTTGACACTCTCAAATACAGTAACCGTACACAACACAGTATCACCAAATGTATCAATCCTTTGTTGTCCAGTAAGTGACCACAGCCCTCTTTCCTCTCCTCGGCTATCCTTCACAGTGATCAACTACGAAGTAACAGTGGTCACTGGGGACTTGCGCAATGGTGGCACTAATGCCAATGTCTTCTGTCAGATCTATGGAGAGGAGGGCAAAACGGAAGTTCTTGTTCTCAAGAGCCGCTCCAACAACTTTGAACGTGGGACCACTGAGATCTTCAAGGTCCGTCTTACATGTCAAAGTATTGTATTATGAATTAAGATTTGATTGATAATTTCTGTTGAAGAGATTGACAAGTGACGCTACTCTCTCATATACAAACCAAGATTGAAGCCCTGGATGTTGGCAAGATATTCAAGCTGCGCATCTACCATGACGGCAAGGGTATTGGAGATGGCTGGTTTCTGGAGACGGTGGAAATCAAGCGGCTGACCATGGCCATGGTGCAGGTTGAGGTGAAGAAGCAGGTTGAGGACACAAAGAAAGACAAGAAGAAGGATAAGAAGAAGAAGAAGAAGGAAGAAGAGGAGGAGGTAGAGTACATTGAGGAGCTGCGGGAGGTGGTGGAGACGGCCATGTTCCCCTGTAACCGCTGGCTGGCCCGGGACGAAGAGGATGGGGAGCTTGTGGTCGAGCTGCTGCCTGATGACACCGAAGACCTGGACAGTGAGTAGAGCATGATCACATGTTCACATGAATATAGTGACACTGTTATTTGTTATTAATGTTAATGCAACAGTTCACCCAAACATTTATAATTCTGTCAACATCTACTCACCCTCATGCCAGTTTGAAACACAGGTAAAGTTTGTCCATATAAAACAGACTTGAGAAAACCAGTCACAATTGACTACAGTTATACAGTACACCTGAAGTCAATGGCAACCCCTGTGTGTTATATAGACAACATTCACCTGCGTTTCAACTGGCATGAGGGGGAGTAGATGACAGAATTTTTTATTTTTGGGTGAACTGTTCCTTTAACATTAAGAATTAATTTTGTAATGGCAGATGCCATGATGTGCTGGATGAAAAGCTCACTAATGTAAACGCGTGCGTGTAAGAACTGGGTAAGAACCGTGTGACTGTGTGACTCACTAATGTAAACGTGTGCGTGTAAGAACCGTGTGACTGTGTGACTCACTAATGTAAACGCGTGCGTGTAAGAACTGTGTGACTGTGTGACTCACTAATGTAAACGTGTGCGTGTAAGAACTGTGTGACTGTGTGACTCACTAATGTAAACGCGTGCGTGTAAGAACTGTGTGACTGTGTGACTCACTAATGTAAACGTGTGCGTGTAAGAACTGTGTGACTGTGTGACTCACTAATGTAAACGCGTGCGTGTAAGAACTGTGTGACTGTGTGACTCACTAATGTAAACGTGTGCGTGTAAGAACCGTGTGACTGTGTGACTCACTAATGTAAACGTGTGCGTGTAAGAACTGTGTGACTGTGTGACTCACTAATGTAAACGTGTGCGTGTAAGAACTGGGTAAGAACTGTGTGACTGTGTGACTCACTAATGTAAACGTGTGCGTGTAAGAACTGGGTAAGAACTGTGTGACTGTGTGACTCACTAATGTAAACGCGTGCGTGTAAGAACTGGTTAAGAACTGTGTGACTGTGTGACTGTGTGACTCACTAACATGTGCGTGTAAGAACTGTGTGACTGTGTGACTGTGTGACTCACTAACATGTGCGTGTAAGAACTGTGTGACTGTGTGACTGTATGACTCACTAATGTAAACGTGTGCGTGTAAGAACTGTGTAAGAACTGTGTGACTGTGTGACTCACTAACATGTGCGTGTAAGAACTGTGTGACTGTGTGACTGTATGACTCACTAATGTAAACGTGTGCGTGTAAGAACTGTGTAAGAACTGTGTGACTGTGTGACTCACTAATGTAAACGCGTGCGTGTAAGAACTGTGTAAGAACTGTGTGACTCACTAATGTAAACGTGTGCGTGTAAGAACTGGGTAAGAACTGTGTAAGAACTGTGTGACTCACTAATGTAAACGCGTGCGTGTAAGAACTGGGTAAGAACTGTGTGACTGTGTGACTCACTAATGTAAACGCGTGCGTGTAAGAACTGTGTAAGAACTGTGTGACTGTGTGACTCACTAACATGTGCGTGTAAGAACTGTGTGACTGTGTGACTGTATGACTCACTAATGTAAACGTGTGCGTGTAAGAACTGGGTAAGAACTGTGTGACTGTGTGACTCACTAATGTAAACGTGTGCGTGTAAGAACTGTGTGACTGTATGACTCACTAATGTAAACGCGTGCGTGTAAGAACTGGGTAAGAACTGTGTGACTGTGTGACTCACTAATGTAAACGTGTGCGTGTAAGAACTGGGTAAGAACTGTGTGACTGTGTGACTCACTAATGTAAACGTGTGCGTGTAAGAACTGGGTAAGAACTGTGTGACTGTGTGACTCACTAATGTAAACGCGTGCGTGTAAGAACTGGGTAAGAACTGTGTGACTGTGTGACTCACTAATGTAAACGCGTGCGTGTAAGAACTGGGTAAGAACTGTGTGCTGTGGTTGTCTTACAGTGAACGAGTACGAGGTCCATGTGTTCACGGGCAGCATGTGGGGGGCCGGGACTGATTCCAATGTTTACATCAACATCTACGGTGAGACCGGTGACACTGGAGAGCGCCGGCTCAGGAAGTCCAACAACCTGAACAAATTTGAGAAAGACCAGGTGAGCTCACCTAATATGCTAATGAGGTGCTCATGGACTGCTAACCTGCTAAGACCTTTCTTGACCTTTGCTTGACCTTTATGTTCCTGTTTGTTCCTGTGTGGCTCAGGAGGACATCTTCAATGTCACAGCCGGGGAACTGGGGATTCTGAAGAAGCTCCGGATCCGACATGACAACAGCCAGTGCGGTGCTGGCTGGTTTCTGGACCGGGTGGAGATTGTAGACAATAAAGATGACACAACGTAAGTCAGATTGTGTTGTTACATTGGATACAGTGATCCATCAATGCTTTCATTTAGAATAGTAGAAATCTCGCGCGCTCGTTTCCTAGGGTGGAGACTCTGGAGACGATGTGCCATGGGCGCACTTTTTGTTTTTGTTTTGTCTCGTTCTCCACATGCTGCCTGGCCTGCTCACCAAAACTTTACTCTGTGCTCAGCTCCATTAGAGTAACGTTATGGATATGATTAAAGATAAGATACTAATAAAGTTTAACTGACATGATGCAGTGATATTGTCGCACCAAGCACAGACACACGGACAGACTTTTAAAAGGGAGCCATTGCCCGAAATGAGAGAAAAGCTTTCTATTACAGTAAATAGTTTTGGGGTTTTTAAAGGAGAATTCCTGTTTTTTTACACCCCATACCTTATTTCCAGCTTAAAATATGATGTTTTACTCACCCAAATTACTTTGGTGTCACTCTGATCCCCCTAGAAGATATTCAGATCCGAGTAGTCCTGGAACTGGCCAAAACGGGCGTAAACGGGACATACATTGTTCACACTGTAAATAACGTATTTTCTGTCACGGTTCATTATGGTTGTTATATAATTATGAGAACATGAATTAGCTATGTAACGAACCAACGTGCTGCCGACAGCCTGCTCTGTTTGCTGTCTGAGTGTCCGTCACATAGATAACACCTCCTGCTTTATCTCCGCTGCTGTTTGTAATCAATATATGGCCTTATTCCATACGAGCAGCAATTGAATTGAATCATCCATAATCTTGAAATCAGATATATGCTAAGCTAGGCTGCTAAGCTACACAGCACAACAGAGCGACATCACTGATGATGTCATGGGATTCTAGATGTTGATTGTGTTCGATTACTGGTGACATCACAATGTCTATGACATCAGTGATGGCATCACAATGTCTATGACATCACTGATGTCACTGATGATGTCATAGGATTGTTGATGTTGATTGTGTTCGTGTGGGTGGGAATTTCTTCATTTTAGGGGCAAGGCCATTTGGCCTTCGGCGGTCACAGTTTCTTTTAGGGCACAAGGCCACATACCAGGGCAGAAAGGCCATTAAAATGAGCCAATTACACATCTTTTGCATAAGGCAGCTATTAAACTGAGTGAGGCCTGTGACGCTTAAAGCAACTGACAGTAGCATGCTGGTAGTTAGGGCACTGCCAAAGTGGCCCTTATCGATCTCAGGGCATCATGGCCAGTGGGAGGGGCAATGGAGGCCCCATGGCCTGTTTAATTCCCACCCCGGTGTCTATGACATCACTGATGATGTCATAGGACTGTGGATTGAGTGCTGATGTCACAATAGACCCTTTTCATGGGGGCCATTTTGTGTGGAAAAAGGCAGGGTAAACACAGGTGCATGCAAAACAGCAATGAGGGTTTTCAACTTCCAAAATCATGGAAGTTGAAAACCCTCATTTTCAAAGTGGGAGGCGGGCCTCCCCTGGGGGGCTCCAAACGTCAAGGGAGGCTCAGTGAATGGAAGTGACAAAATATTATATTAGTTATCAAAAGCATATCCCATGGAATATCCTACATGTGTGTGATTTAGTTAAAGAGATAATTCAGAGATAGTACAGTAGTTTTTGAGGAATTGGGCTGTTTTCCCCACTTTCCCAGAGTCAGAATCAAATTCAAACAGACCTTTTTGAATGTATTTCTTTGTAGTCTGGCGTGTCAAACGGCAATGTCAGCCTCTGAAAGACAGTAGTGTGGCCGCAGACGAAAAGGCCACTTTGCACATCGAGGGAAAAGGGGCAGGTGCTTGATGCTGTGTCTAGAAGCGACTGACTTTTCGCTGCACGCCCAAACCAGCTGTACAGTTTAGGGCTTCACGTTAGCTAACCACTATCTAGCCCCACGGAGATGAGCTCACCACTAACGCCAAAGTGTTTTTCCTTTTCTGAATGTACAAGTGTAGTACCTTCTGAGTGGGAGGTGGACCTCCCAGCAGCGTCAGGGGAAGTGACTTGTGGGGATTTGGCATTGACCTTTGAGGCTTTGTACCTGCCTGGTAAATGGCCAAACGCAACCACCTGCTGAAAGATGATGTAGGCGTCAGTGCAGAACAGGAGAACAGCGATCAAAGCAAACACCCCGGCGGCGATGAGACCGCCCTTCCCGGTATGGTCCCACACAGTGACCATAGCATTGATGAGGTACAGGAGAGCACCGATGCTGGCCCGGAAAAGATTCAACCAGGCCCATTTGACTTTTTTGATCTGCTTGTCCTTCTCTGTCATGAAGATGTAGAAGAAGACCACCGACACGACCATCCCAAACATGGGCACAGCAGTGAAGCCGGATACCGTACGGGCCGACGCTGTATAGCAAACGATGATGATGGAGCTGATGAGTATTTCGGCAGCAATTATAGCCCCTTTTGGGGTCTTCACGTACTTCTGAAGCTTCTGAAGGTTTCCATTCACAATTCCTCTCATGGTATTTCCAATTTCGCTCTCTGGTTCCTCTAACGTTCCTCCTCCAGGGCTCACTCCGCTGGGCGCAGTTGTATCAGCCATTCTATAAAGACTAACTTCGAGTCGTCCAATATAGAACCTCAGCAGGGAAGGATTTATGACATCACTGATGATGGCACAATGTCTATGCATAAGTGACATCATCAGTTGGACATCGGTTCACTGGACATTTGGTCATTGTGACATCACATCATCAGTGATTTATGATATCGCTGATAATGTCATAAATCACTGATGATGTAAGAATGTCTATGCGTTAAGTGACATCATCAGTTAATATCAGTTCACTGGACATTCCAGTGTCAGTACCTCTGAGCCCCCAACTGCCAACATTAAGCCAAGGCCTCTTGTGGCTACTGGCAGCAAGCAGCCTGTCAACCCGGGGAACAAGCCCACTCCAAGAGCAAGCAGCGTCCCCACCCCAACGCCCACCGCTACCGTCATGCCCACCACACAGGTGGAGACGCAGGAAGCCATGCAGGCTACCGAAGGGTCGCCGGTGGACCATGTGACCGTCTATGGTTGTGCCAGCGGCTCTGTGCGCTCGACCAGTCCCAACGTCCAGAACACTTTAGCCAGCCCCATGCTGACTGTGCAGCAGACCCAGACTCAGGTCACCGCATTCGTCCAGCCAACACAGCAACAGAGCCGGCAGCCAGTCCAAAATACCACGGTTTCGCGGTATTGCGGACCATTTGTGTTTTTACAATAGCCGAAATATTCCCATACAGCCGACGTCGTCTTTTTAGATGGGGGGACAGTTTAGGGGGGTCCTCCTCTCTGCTGTGCTCTAGTCTAGGTAGGCATGCAGCCAGGGGGAGGGGCCACGTAAGCTGCACTCTGCAAGCGACCTGGGCACTTTGTTTTGGGGAAACAGCTGATACTGTGGGGAAGGTATGACGGCAAATCTTAGTGGTTTTGATACCGTGACTTTTTCAAACCGCGGTATACCTTCAAACGGTATACCGCTGCATCCCTGGTAAGGAGCCACTCCCCCCCCCCCCCCCCCCTGTGGTGATGGCAGCACCCAGCTCACAGGTGGAGAGAGAGGCCTTCCACCTCAGTTGTGTTTGGGACTGTTTCAGCAACACCAGGATCTCCTCTATGTCCAAGAGCCCTCGTGTGGACAGCACCACAACCACCACGACAATCTGGGAACCCAGAGTCCATTTTTATTTGAAAAATAATTGTCCGCGACAGTTTCGGCTATTCGCTAATAACGTTAACGCAAAAACACACTGCATAGAAGACGTCAACTCGTCTCACAACAACAGTGGAAAATGACTGGAGGGTCGTGGCGCAAGTTGCTATTCAGACTGTAAACAGTGGAGCACGGGAAAAGGAAGTGACGGTGGCAGGAGAGGAGCGCTGTACAGGAAGCTGGGAAAAAAGGTAGGGTTGTGGTCCCAGAGTCTATTTTTCATATAAAAATAGACTCTGGGTTCCCAGATTGCCACCATGATGACCGTGATGTGGTCGTGAGCAGAAGCTGTAAGCTGCCAGACGCACTGAAGATGTCCCCCTCTTCTTGTTGGGGAGGGGTTGTCAAGGGGACACATGAACTGTACAAGGTGTTAAATACAGTGTGTGTGTGTGTGTGTGTGTGTGTGTGTGTGTGTGATTTACACACACACACACACACACACACACTTACAAAATAAGATGTTTCTAATGTTATTGTAGGTACTACTTCCCTTGTAAACGCTGGCTAGCTATTGATGAGGATGATGGACAGATTGCCAGGGAGCTGGTTCCAGTAGACGAGGCCTTCATGAAGAAGGGCGATGATGATGAGGAAGACTCTGAAGCCACACTGGGTCTGGAGCAGAAAGGTGCTGCTGCTGCACTGTGTATTGTTTTTGACTTGGTCTCATTGTCAGACACATTTTGAATATATTTCCCCCACTATGAAGAAAGGTGGAAGATAGATCTTGACCCAATCAACCTCTGAAAAGGATGTGTGACTCATTAATTAATTAATTAATAATGGCAATGCTTAATCCCAAGTTTGTGCATTGATTAATTCAGTGAATTTCATTCTGATTTGTTCTCATGACAGCCATGTCAACAACATACACAATGAGGATCAAAACCGGTGACAAGAAATACGCTGGAACGGATGCCAATGTGTTTACCATCCTGTACGGCACCAAGGACGACACAGGTAATAATGTAAACACTCGTATTACATTTGAGTGTGTTTTACTTTACTTTACTTTACTTTATTTCATTTGGCAGACGCCTTTATCCAAAGCGACGTACAACAAGTTATTTACAATAAAAACCAACAAGAATACAAAGTCAGAGACTAGCAAAAATAGAACAATATAAACAGTAAAACAAGGCAGTGACAGGATCAGAAAAAATCCGTTCATGAAGGAATACGGAAAAGGTGAGTTTTTAGTCTTTTTCAAAAGATGGGTAGAGTTTCGGCCGTCCTGACCGAGGGAGGGAGTTCGTTCCACCATTTCGGTGCCAGGGATGAAAAAAGTCTCGACCGGGACGAGCGATTATTGAGTACATGTAATGGTGGAGGGGCGAGGCGTGCAGCACTAGTAGAGGGGCGGAGGGAGCGGTGTGAGGGCTGGAATCTGATCATAGATTGTAAGTACGGAGGGGCTGTCTGGTGTACTGCTCTGTAGGCTAATACTAGTGTTTTGAAATTGATACGTGAAGAAATGGGAAGCCAATGGAGGTCATGGAAGAGGGGGGTGACGTGGGAAAATTTGGGTTGATTGAACACCAGACGAGCTGCAGCATTCTGGATGAGCTGCAGTGGTTGAATAGCAGAGGTAGGTAAGCCAGCTAGAAGGGCATTGCAGTAGTCCAGCCTCGATATGACCAGTGACTGGACCAGGAGTTGTGTTGCTTCTCTTGTGAGGAATGGACGGATTTTGCGGATGTTATATAGGGAGAACCTACAGGAGCGTGCTGTTGCAGAAATGTGGGCTGAGAAGGAGAGCTGGTTGTCCATGATCACACCAAGGTTCTTAGCAGTTTTGGAGGGTAGTACAATGGTGTTATCTATGGAAATGAAAAATGAAATGATGTCATCAAATGTCATCAAATGATGTCATAATTTGTCATCAATGTCATCAAATGATGACTCATTGTGTCATGCATGCATCTACTGTATACAGGTGTCATCAACATGAAAGCTTCAAAGAGTCATAAGAATAAGTTTGAGCGGGGGATGATCGATGAGTTCATCGTGGAAGCCGTGGATATCGGACCACTGAAGAAGTTGCGTATTGGACACGACAACAACGGTACATAAGATTCACTTTCTACTATGCATGTAGAGCACTTTGACATTCACTGTGCAGGAAGAGTGCAGTACAAATCAAATGCATGATGATGATATTATTATTATAAGGGCTAAAAACGTAAAATATCGCCGTTATAGCGCCTGTTTTGTTTCTGAGTAGTGGGTGACTGACATTACCAACCTAATCGACACACACAAACCTATTCACACTCACAAATACACTGACAGTTTGTGTCAATGTTCCAGGAGGAGGCTCGGCAGGCTGGTTCCTTGACTGGGTGGAGATCGATGCTCCGTCTCTGGGCCAGAAGTTACGCTTCCCCTGTGGTCGCTGGCTGGATAAAGGAGAGGATGATGGAGCCATTGTCAGGGATCTGTTCCCCAATGCTCTTCAGACAGAGTTCTACACACCATGTAGGCCTAAAGCACTGCTGACAAAGGCCTTCCAGCTGTGAAGCATGTTATATCAAACGTTCTACGTCCACCCTTACAGATGTTGGAGATATTGATCATTTGAAACACATAAAGGAGTGTGTTTTGTGTTTATGTTGTAGTTGTGTTTTGTGTTTATGTTGTAGTTGTGTTTTGTGTTTATGTTGTAGTTGTGCCGTACGAGATCAAAATCTTTACGAGCGATGTGTTTGGAGCGGGCACAGACGCAGATGTCTTCATGGTCCTGTACGGGCGAGATGCAGTCTGCACCCAGCAGAAGTGTCTGTGTGTCAACAAGAGGGAGAGGAAGATGTACTTCGAGAGAGGAGCGGAGGACATTATTATTGTTGAAGTAAACAGTACACATTGTGTAGTTTGAAATGATGATTAGAGTGGGGGAGAGATTCACCTATGTACATATAGGCCCCTATCGTTGCATCGGCGTTGTTTCTAGGCCGAGGGCCTGGCGCAGCGCAAATCAGTGGGCGTGGACCAGCGCACTTGATATCGTCGTGCTGGTGCTAAACGCAGCCTAAAGCATTACAACCACGCCTTTTAAGCGTAAAATTATGCACCGTCATGCTCATTGGATAAGTGCAATAAACGAATCGCACACTTGCCTTTTTAGCTCCAATTCCAGTGGTCCCGCAAAACCTGACGAAAGCCAAGCGCTCTGCCCCCCCCCCCCCCCCTTCATCCAGTCTGTCTGTCTCCATTATAGGCTATTATTCCATATTATTATGCTTCTCAAACCAATCTAACTGCAGTTTAAATACTGCAAGCATGTAAATATGCTACACTATAGCAAGATCAAAGTGAAAAGAATGTTCTAAAGGCATCAGCTAGAAAAATATAGCCTATCCCTATATGATGAGATTAATTTTATATTGGTGAAAGTTTGTCCAGAAAGATATCGTTTTCTCTCCCCTGCTGCAGGTAGAATGATGCACATAAATATACCCTACATTATGTAAAGTCATTGCATAAATGTGTTTTTATTGTAAAACTAAATGTGAAGTAGGGCCAAGTTATTGGAGCGGACATCACAGTATAGCAGATGACAGTAGGAAGCGCGTTCCGCTATCACTTATCTAAATCACGTTAAATCCACAAGGGATATATATAGGCCCAGGAGGACATATATGTTTCACTTAGGGTGGTGTTTTAATTTCGATGTTTTATTTGGTCCAATATTGAAATGTTCTACAATTGCAGGCTGTGTTACCATTACACATTATTTTAGATCGACCTTTTATATCTATTTCGCCTCATTTGGTTGCTATTTAGTAGCGAAATGGAGTACCCAATTGCATGCTGGGACATTCACAGGCAGTGAACTTACAACTGCTATTTCCTATAGGACGTGTGTTGTGTCTGTCTGAGCGAGGGAGTCACAGAGAGACAGTCGTATTGTGCCTGTCAGACTGAGGAGAGAGGGAGAGAGTGACACAGAGAAGGGTGACAGAGGGGAGAGCCAGAGGGGAGGGAGAGAGCCAGAGGGGAGCGCTCCGCGCAACTGGCGCACTGAATAGGCCTGCTTTTCAAAAGCGCAAAGCGCTAAATTTACGCCAGGTGGGAAGATATCAGTACGCCGAGATTTAAGGCCGACACGCCCACTTTGGCCGATTCTGGGACTGCGCCACGCCCATTCGGCCTAAAGCGCATTTGGCAGCGTAAAGCCATATTGATATTGTCCCAAAACAGGCGCAAGGCACGTTTTTTTGCGTTTAAGGCCCGTTTTAGCACCGAAGGCCTGTGGGAGAATAGGGCCCATAAACACACAAACCTATTCACCTTATGTTCAGACCTTACAGTGGGCCAAATTCTTCCGGGTCCTGTTAACACTTCCGGCGGTCACGGCGCAAAATAAGAGAGTTGTTTTTGTAGCGGACAGTGCAGGGGGTAAAATAAAGAACGTAGCCTACTACTTTGAGCTCGGTACACAGCAAGCAAGCGAGTATCCACTGTTAGCCAGGTCAGATAACGTTATCGTCGACAATGACGAGCACTTTCTTTGCAAAACATACCTGGACTCCAACAAAGAAAGCTTCAGATAGTTTTCTCTCCTCCGAGTTGCGCTCGAGCCACTTAGGTCAATAAGACCCACAGACGTTAACGTAATTCCCTGGAATGCGAGACTTAACGAGCCAGTTGCATTCTTAGACATTACAGTTTGCTTTTATTTGGTATGTTACATACAATTGGCTAAATTATTAGTTAATTCAGAGTTAGATGATATTGGAGCAGCCTGCCATTTTATTTTATTTTATTTTTAGCCGGAGGTTTTGACACGACCACACACCACCGGGTCAGGCGTGGCTACATAAGGTGAATAGCCTGGTAAAATCATCATTAAATAAAGTTTCACCACATCACTTAACCTTGGCATTGATCTCCAATTACTTTGTAAGAGAAACCTCATCGGTTGACATTCCAAGTGCAATATTACACTTGTAATAGAGTAGGCTTTTAATATTTTTATTTCAGTTGAATATTGTTCCATATTGTTTCACTATTACAATATGATTAAAATCCAGCACAATATGTCATAATAATGTTGTGTTTTCTGTGCAGCTGGAGGATGTGGGGGATGTGGTGGAGAAGATCCGTATTGGCCATGACAACCGCGGGGTCAATCCAGGGTGGCACCTGGACAGAGTGGAGATCAGACGTCTGCTCAGGAAGGGAAAGGTAGTGTGTGTGTGTGTGTGTGTGTGTGTGTGTGTGTGTGTGTGTGTGTGTGTGTGTGTGTGTGTGTGTGTGTGTGTGTGTGTGTGTGTCTGTGTGTGTGTGTGTGTGTGTGTGTGTGTGTGTGTGTGTGTGTGTGTGTGTGCGTGTGCGTGTGCGTGTGCGTGTGCGTGTGTGTGTGGAGGGGGCTCTGGTTGCACCATCACAACACACCTCAGAAAACACACAAAGACTGAAAAGACAAGCCTCAGTGGTGATATCAAATCAACACTATTTTTGGTCAGTAGGTGGAGATGTTCTCTTCATAGATAAAGATATACTGTAGGACTGTGATCATTTCATTGTTTGAACAGAACACACACACACACACACACACACACACACACACACACACACACACACACACACACACACACACCAAGGTTATTATTATCGCCAACAAAAACGTAATATGAAAACTATTTGTGGAAAAAAATCGTTGACTGAAACAAAACCAAAAACGAGGCTTAACAAAATCATAACTAACTGAAACTGATTACATAACGAACAAAAATAAACTAAACACTGAAACTAAACTAAAACTAAAACCTGTGCCTCTCTCTAGGGGTCAGAGACCATCATCTTCCCATGTGAGCGCTGGCTCGCCAAGTCGGAGGATGATGGAGAGACGGTGAGAGAGCTGGTACCCTCTGACATCATCACTGAGAAACTGGCCCGGGACGGGAGCCTGAAGGTCACCGAGATTGAGGTGGAAGACGCGCTGGAGAGTATGTCCACACGCACACAGAAATACACACAGCATACACACACACTGGAGAGTATGTCCACATGCACACAGAAATATACACACTGGAGAGTATGTCCACATGCACACAGAAATACACACACTGGAGAGTATGTCCACATACACACAGAAATACACACAGCATACACACACTGGAGGGTATGTCCACATGCACACAGAAATACACACAGCATACACACACTGGAGGGTATGTCCACATACACACAGAAATACACACAGCACACACACTGGAGAGTATGTCCACATGCACACAGAAATACACACACTGGAGAGTATGTCCACATGCACACAGAAATACACACATCATACACACGCTGGAGAGTATGTCCACATGCACACAGAAATACACACACTGGAGAGTATGTCCACATGCACACAGAAATACACACACTGGAGAGTATGTCCACATACACACAGAAATACACACACTGGAGAGTATGTCCACATCCACACAGAAATACACACACTGGAGAGTATGTCCACATGCACACAGAAATACACACAGCATACACACGCTGGAGAGTATGTCCACATACACACAGAAATACACACACTGGAGAGTATGTCCACATGCACACAGAAATACACACACTGGAGAGTATGTCCACATGCACACAGAAATACACACAGCATACACACACTGGAGAGTATGTCCACATACACACAGAAATACACACAGCATACACACGCTGGAGAGTATGTCCACATGCACACAGAAATACACACAGCATACACACACACTGGAGAGTATGTCCACATGCACACAGAAATACACACACTGGAGAGTATGTCCACATGCACACAGAAATACACACACTGGAGAGTATGTCCACATACACACAGAAATACACACAGCATACACACGCTGGAGAGTATGTCCACATGCACACAGAAATACACACACTGGAGAGTATGTCCACATGCACACAGAAATACACACACTGGAGAGTATGTCCACATGCACACAGAAATACACACACTGGAGAGTATGTCCACATGCACACAGAAATACACACACTGGAGTGTATGTCCACACGCACACAGAAATACACACACTGGAGTGTATGTCCACACGCACACAGAAATACACACGCTGGAGAGTATGTCCACATGCACACAGAAATACACACACTGGAGAGTATGTCCACATGCACACAGAAATACACACACTGGAGAGTATGTCCACATACACACAGAAATACACACACTGGAGTGTATGTCCACACGCACACAGAAATACACACACTGGAGAGTATGTCCACATGCACACAGAAATACACACACTGGAGTGTATGTCCACATGCACACAGAAATACACACACTGGAGAGTATGTCCACATGCACACAGAAATACACACACTGGAGAGTATGTCCACATGCACACAGAAATACACACAGCATACACACACTGGAGAGTATGTCCACATGCACACAGAAATACACACACTGGAGAGTATGTCCACATGCACACAGAAATACACACACTGGAGAGTATGTCCACATGCACACAGAAATACACACACTGGAGAGTATGTCCACATGCACACAGAAATACACACAGCATACACACGCTGGAGAGTATGTCCACATGCACACAGAAATACACACACTGGAGAGTATGTCCACATGCACACAGAAATACACACACTGGAGAGTATGTCCACATGCACACAGAAATACACACAGCATACACACACTGGAGAGTATGTCCACATGCACACAGAAATACACACACTGGAGAGTATGTCCACATGCACACAGAAATACACACACTGGAGAGTATGTCCACATGCACACAGAAATACACACACTGGAGAGTATGTCCACATGCACACAGAAATACACACACTGGAGAGTATGTCCACATGCACACAGAAATACACACACTGGAGAGTATGTCCACATGCACACAGAAATACACACACTGGAGAGTATGTCCACATGCACAGAGAAATACACACAGCATACATTCATACACACATAGCTACACACACACACACACCCATGTGTTGAAGTAAACGGTGCAGGTTTTGCAGATCAGACCTGTGCGTGCGTCCGTGCGTGTGTGTGTGCGTGTGTGTGTGCGTGCGTGCGTGTGTCTTTCACCAGTTTGGTGAATGTCTGTCAGTCTATCTTACGCCAGTTGCTGTTGAATAGCCTCAAAGTGATTGAGTGTTGACTTGTGTGTGACCATCTCCCCCACCACAGCTCACACATACAAAGTGTCAGTGATGACAGGTGATGAGTACGGAGCAGGCACTGATGCTAACGTGTTCCTCACCATCTATGGAGACCTGGGAGACACAGGGGAGAGGAAACTCAGCAAGTCAGAGACCAACAGCAACAAGTTTGAACGCGGATCTGTAAGGAAACACACACACACTTGCAAATATCGTCATTATTGACATCTGTATTTTTTCCCCATGGGGATTAAGCGGACAATTCACCCTAAAATCAAAAGATACGATTGTTTTGCTCTTACGTGTAGCGCTCTTTACCCATCTAGATTGTTTTGGTGTGAGTTGCCGAGTTTTGGAGATCTTGTCCGACTATTTTCTTTCGTCCAAACTACACACGCCAACCGTCTCACCACGCAGAAGAAACGTTAGCTGTAACCTTAGCTTAGCTGTAATGTTAGCACGCTTCCTTCCGCACGGTGAGAGGGTTGGTGGATGTAGTTTCGTCGAAAGAAAATGGTTCCTACATGAAAGTGCTTACAATGAGGTCTGTGGATTATCTTGAGTATAAGCAGGCTAAATTCTGGAAAGATTGGATTGGATTGGATTTATTTGACAATAAAAAAAAAATATATGTATACATCTCTGCCCAGCAAGAATACATACAATTAAAAATCATCAAGGTTAAAAACACAATAAAGCCAAAAGGCTTATTTCCATTGTGGACCTCTGGGGATAGGGAGAGGGGTCAGGGCCATTGCTGTTTTTCAAAAGTTTTTCAAATGTATTTTTTGGCGCTTTGAGCTATTGCCTTTCAGTTCCATTGTGTTTGAGAGAAGGCAGACACGGCCAGTATCTCCAAAACTCGGCAACTCACACTGTCCCTTTAAGATATCATCCAGACACAGCTATTCATAAACTGTCCGAATTATGAAATATGATCCATAATAATTATGGTGAAGTTATTTGCTTCTTCGTCTCAGGTGGATAAATTCACAATAGAGGCAGTCGACCTTGGACAGGTTTTCAAGATAAAGATTTGCCATGACAACAGCATGATCAGTGCTGAATGGTACCTGGACCAGGTGGAGGTGGTTGACGTGGATACGGAAGAGGTCTTCCTCTTTCTATGTGAACGCTGGCTCTCGAGGAAGAGGGAGGACCGGCGCATTGTGAGAGTCTTCTATGTCAAGGTATGGAAAAAAACCTTGTTGTGTGTGTGTGTGTGTGTGTGTGTGTGTGTGTGTGTGTGTGTGTGTGTGTGTGTGTGTGTGTGTGTGTGCGTGTGCGTGTGCGTGTGCAATATGATAAATCTTAAAAACAGAACAAGGAGGACACATTGTGTTAGTTAGCATCACAGGGTTCCCTCATCTCTAAGTCGATGGGATTCTTGTTGGGATTTTGGTTAGAACAGTTTTGGTTAACAAAAGTTTATGCAAGATAATATTCACAAAATAATGAAAATTTTTATGATTTTTGAAGCGTTTTCTGGCAATCTCGACTTTTTTGGCAATTGCATGTATGCTTCAAAAGTCATAAAAGTGGTGTTTATTTATGAAGATGATCTTGCTGAACACAACGGTCCCAGTTTCATAAACTTTGGTTAACCACAGATCTGATTTCATAACGGCTTTGTTTTCACACACTGTGACCGTCTGGAAACCATTTCAAAAAATACCTGAGCTGATTGGATGAACCGTCTGTCTATCAGGTCTATCACGGCCTCGCTCTCGCTGGCGTCACACCAAAGCCCGCCCCTACCTATTTCATAGACTTTGATTGGTGCGAACCAAGAGAGAGCCAAAGTGGAACGTCACTTCCTGCTTCAGCACTGTACCACAGATTTTCATCCGCCATTTATTTTCCCATATTAATTTCGTAAAATGCTGATAAAAATAGTTTTACTTGTTCAAACCAAACGGTTCAGATATATTTAGAAACAGGAGAGATCGCATAACATTTCACTCTGACATTTTTACTCTGTAATGAAAAATTCTGTCTTGTTTAAGATCTCACCAAGTGTCTGTGTTTGTGTGTTTGTGTGTGTGTGTGGGGTGTGTGTGTGTGTGTGTGTGTGTGTGTGTGTGTGTGTGTGTGTGTGTGTGTGTGTGTGTGTGTGTGTGTGTGTGTGTGTGTGTGTGTGTGTGTGTGTGTGTGTGTGTGTGTGTGTGTGTGTGTGTGTGTGTGTGTGCGCGCGCGCGTGTTTTGATCCAGGGTTATGAGGGGGTGAGAGAGAGTCTGAACAGTAAGAAGAAGAACTCAGGCCTGACTGTGAAGAGTGTTGACAGTAACATGAACAAGAAGAGCAAGAAGAAGAAGGAGGAGGACATTGTTGAAGAGCTCCCCAGTAAGAAAACGCAGATAATATAATATCAGTAGCTTATAGATATGTCTGACTTATCCTCCTGAGACTCTGCAGAAAGAAAACATATAAATGCATTTTGTTTTATTTATTTTTCATTAAAGGCACACGGTAGTGGAGATCAGGACTTGGTTCATGTGAAAATGCAGATGAAACCATGGAGGTCCAGATGCTCCGACCCCAAAACGCATCATTTGTGATTGTTTCGCTCTCGGCCATTCTCAGCTGATAACACATCCTCTATTCTGTAACATTCCCACTTCATCCTCATCCTCATCATCTGAAAACTCATCGTCTGAGCCTCCCTCAACAATTTGGAACAAAGTTCTCTCCTGTTTAGTGAATGCCGTGTCTCCTAAAATGTTGTAAAATCAGGTAAAAAAAAGAGAGAAAAAGGTAGCAAGTCCTGTTGTCCACCACAGTGTACATTGACAAAAGCATCATTTTCAGAGGGTTACATTTATTGTATACCACTGAAATCTGACTCAAATGTAGTTAATACACTCGTTTTCTAAAATCAAACTGGACCATATCTGCCTCATTTAGACACTTATCCCTCTTGCATCCACAATTATAATAATAATAATTATTATTATTAGTAGTAGTAGTAGTAGTATTTTTTTATAATCATTTTGCAGAGACAGGGCATGTGTTCTGTCGTCATGGTTATAACCCAACACATGTTACATCAGTGAAAAGCCCAGGATGTCCTCTACACACTGCAAAAGGTTTCTAGAGAATAACGTGAGCTACACTGTACAAAAATGAATGGCCTGGTATCAGGGGGATCTATTCATCACTGTGTGTTTTATCGCTATTCCTCTTCTACCAGACATCTGTACATACCCACACATACAGTACTGCTGTGTCCTCCCTGTGCAGTCATACCCACACATACAGTACTGCTGTGTCCTCCCTGTGCAGTCATACCCACACATACAGTACTGCTGTGTCCTCCCTGTGCAGTCATACCCACACATACAGTACTGCTGTGTCCTCCCTGTGCAGTCATACCCACACATACAGTACTGCTGTGTCCTCCCTGTGCAGTCATACCCACACATACAGTACTGCTGTGTCCTCCCTGTGCAGTCATACCCACACATACAGTACTGCTGTGTCCTCCCTGTGCAGTCATACCCACACATACAGTACTGCTGTGTCCTCCCTGTGCAGTCATACCCACACATACAGTACTGCTGTGTCCTCCCTGTGCAGTCATACCCACACATACAGTACTGCTGTGTCCTCCCTGTGCAGTCATACCCACACATACAGTACTGCTGTGTCCTCCCTGTGCAGTCATACCCACACATACAGTACTGCTGTGTCCTCCCTGTGCAGTCATACCCACACATACAGTACTGCTGTGTCCTCCCTGTGCAGTCATACCCACACATACAGTACTGCTGTGTCCTCCCTGTGCAGTCATACCCACACATACAGTACTGCTGTGTCCTCCCTGTGCAGTCATACCCACACATACAGTACTGCTGTGTCCTCCCTGTGCAGTCATACCCACACATACAGTACTGCTGTGTCCTCCCTGTGCAGTCATACCCACACATACAGTACTGCTGTGTCCTCCCTGTGCAGTCATACCCACACATACAGTACTGCTGTGTCCTCCCTGTGCAGTCATACCCACACATACAGTACTGCTGTGTCCTCCCTATGCAGTCATACCCACACATACAGTACTGCTGTGTCCTCCCTGTGCAGTCATACCCACACATACAGTACTGCTGTGTCCTCCCTGTGCAGTCATACCCACACATACAGTACTGCTGTGTCCTCCCTGTGCAGTCATACCCACACATACAGTACTGCTGTGTCCTCGCTGTGCAGTCATACCCACACATACAGTACTGCTGTGTCCTCCCTGTGCAGTCATACCCACACATACAGTACTGCTGTGTCCTCGCTGTGCAGTCATACCCACACATACAGTACTGCTGTGTCCTCCCTGTGCAGTCATACCCACACATACAGTACTGCTGTGTCCTCCCTGTGCAGTCATACCCACACATACAGTACTGCTGTGTCCTCCCTGTGCAGTCATACCCACACATACAGTACTGCTGTGTCCTCCCTGTGCAGTCATACCCACACATACAGTACTGCTGTGTCCTCGCTGTGCAGTCATACCCACACATACAGTACTGCTGTGTCCTCCCTGTGCAGTCATACCCACACATACAGTACTGCTGTGTCCTCCCTGTGCAGTCATACCCACACATACAGTACTGCTGTGTCCTCCCTATGCAGTCATACCCACACATACAGTACTGCTGTGTCCTCCCTGTGCAGTCATACCCACACATACAGTACTGCTGTGTCCTACCTGTGCAGTCATACCCACACATACAGTACTGCTGTGTCCTCCCTGTGCAGTCATACCCACACATACAGTACTGCTGTGTCCTCCCTGTGCAGTCATACCCACACATACAGTACTGCTGTGTCCTCCCTGTGCAGTCATACCCACACATACAGTACTGCTGTGTCCTCCCTGTGCAGTCATACCCACACATACAGTACTGCTGTGTCCTCCCTGTGCAGTCATACCCACACATACAGTACTGCTGTGTCCTCCCTGTGCAGTCATACCCACACATACAGTACTGCTGTGTCCTCCCTGTGCAGTCATACCCACACATACAGTACTGCTGTGTCCTCCCTGTGCAGTCATACCCACACATACAGTACTGCTGTGTCCTCCCTATGCAGTCATACCCACACATACAGTACTGCTGTGTCCTCCCTATGCAGTCATACCCACACATACAGTACTGCTGTGTCCTCCCTGTGCAGTCATACCCACACATACAGTACTGCTGTGTCCTCCCTGTGCAGTCATACCCACACATACAGTACTGCTGTGTCCTCCCTGTGCAGTCATACCCACACATACAGTACTGCTGTGTCCTCCCTGTGCAGTCATACCCACACATACAGTACTGCTGTGTCCTCCCTGTGCAGTCATACCCACACATACAGTACTGCTGTGTCCTCCCTGTGCAGTCATACCCACACATACAGTACTGCTGTGTCCTCCCTGTGCAGTCATACCCACACATACAGTACTGCTGTGTCCTCCCTGTGCAGTCATACCCACACATACAGTACTGCTGTGTCCTCCCTGTGCAGTCATACCCACACATACAGTACTGCTGTGTCCTCCCTGTGCAGTCATACCCACACATACAGTACTGCTGTGTCCTCCCTGTGCAGTCATACCCACACATACAGTACTGCTGTGTCCTCCCTGTGCAGTCATACCCACACATACAGTACTGCTGTGTCCTCCCTGTGCAGTCATACCCACACATACAGTACTGCTGTGTCCTCCCTGTGCAGTCATACCCACACATACAGTACTGCTGTGTCCTCCCTGTGCAGTCATACCCACACATACAGTACTGCTGTGTCCTCCCTGTGCAGTCATACCCACACATACAGTACTGCTGTGTCCTCCCTGTGCAGTCATACCCACACATACAGTACTGCTGTGTCCTCCCTGTGCAGTCATACCCACACATACAGTACTGCTGTGTCCTCCCTGTGCAGTCATACCCACACATACAGTACTGCTGTGTCCTCCCTGTGCAGTCATACCGTACCACATCAGCATCTCGACTGGGCTGGAGCGGGATGCTAGCACCAGCAGCAGGGCTTATGTGATCATCATCGGGGCCGCTCACACGCAGACACAGAGGCTGTGGCTGGAGCTCCCTGAGGGCAGGAGGTGCTTTGAGGCCGGCTCTCTGGAGAGCTTCCTGTCCAACGGCTCCGACGTGGGGGAGATCAAGAAGGTGGAGGTGAGCGAGGGAAGCCTTCAGGGAATCACACGCACTCTAATGCATACATGGGCAAAATACGGCCCGCGGGCCGGATGCGGCCCGCGGGCGCCACCTGTGTGGCCAGCGATGGAATTGCAAAAAAAAAAAAAAAAAAAAAAAAAATTTTTACACACACAGTGCACCTGAACGCAACATGCAAGATACCCACTGAATAAGTGTCCAAATGTTCATGTCATATAATATTCTCGCCAATATTCCACTTCTGTTATA
>NC_139638.1:14588532-14741032 GCF_964638095.1 Poromitra crassiceps
CTGTTCATTTCCTCACACCAGCGTCATTTTCCTTGAATTAAACATAGCTAAAAGCTGTTGTGTGGTGGGGCTGCGCAGACAACAAATGTAAACAATCACCAATTAAAGTTTTTTTGTACTCCTGAGCAAAACAAGGAAGCCATTGAGAATTGGCGAGAAGAAAAATGTGGATGTTGCTGTCAATGAATGAAGTAAGTTGGAGTGTTCATCTTCCGTATATACGATCTTTTTGTGCAACGCCCGGCCATGCACGCGACATAGGAGAACGCCAGGATTGGACGGGAGTTTGTGTTTTCCCCCCGTTTTGGGCGTGGTTTCTGAATGATGACGCGCTCTGCAGTGTCTCTATGGTCTCACAGTCACGTCACATTATAACGTCTTTGACAGTTAAGATATGAAACAAAGTGGTGATCAGCTTCAGTAACCCTGTCAGGATGCTGCTGTGTGTCCGTCAGGTTCAGTAACCCTGTCAGGATGCTGCTGTGTGTCCGTCAGGTTCGAGCGAGGTCAGGAGGACACGTTCAGCCTGGAGATCGATGACATCGCCCCACTGAGGAAGATGAGGCTGAGCATCGACGGCTCCGGCAGCCGACCTGACTGGTTCCTCGATAAGGTCAGCTCAGTCATCGAGGCGCTGTGTCTAACTGGCTCACTAAAACCATCGGGTCACCTTAACCCTCCTGGCAGTGAGCAGAACCAGAACTAAAACCATCGGGTCACCTTAACCCTCCTGGCAGTGAGCAGAACCAGAACTAAAACCATCGGGTCACCTGAACCCTCCTGGCAGCGAGCTTTCCTTTAGTCCTCAATCAGGGTCTTATTGCTTACAAAGTGGAAGCATCAGATCCCAATAGAACATGACAGCCGGAACAGAACAAGTCGAAAAGTCTCGTTTGCTGCTTCTACAATCAATAAGCAGGGTGTGTGTGTGTGTGTGTGTGTGTGTGTGTGTGTTGTGTTGTGTGTATCCTGGGCCTGTGTATTGCAGGTCACAGGATCATTCAATTATATCACACAGACACACAGATAGACACGCACACACACTCGCGCACACACACACACACACACAAACACATGAACGGGCGCGCGCACACAAACTCACAGGCACACCCGCACACACACACACCGACACACACACACCCTACAGGCGTACACAGCCTGTCATATAAACTACTCAAATTCAAGTTGATGATCTCTCGTTGTGTTACAGTAGTAGTATCTTTTCTGTTGAGCCTGGGAGTGGGAGGAGCTAGCCTGATGTCTGGGGCCAAACGCTTTGTCATGGTTCCTATAGAGAGGCAAAGTGACCGCCTACTTACCACCTACTTCCTGCTTCAGCACTGTACCAGAGATTTTCATCCGTCATTTATTTTCCCATAGACACTTCAAATTAAATTTAAAATGCTTATAAAAATAGTTTTACTTCGTCGAACCAAACGGTTCAGCTATATTTAGAATCGGGAGAGACCATAGAACATTTAACTCCGACCAAAACTTTAAAAAACGACATCGAAAGAATATTTTCTTTAAATCTGCTATTCTTTTACGTTTTGGTCCCATTGAAATGTTATGTGCTCTCTCCTGTTTCAAAATATATATGAACCCTTTGGTTTGAACAAGTCAAACATTTTTGATAAGCATTTTACGAAATGTCTATGGGAAAATAAATGGCGGATGAAAATCCCTGGTACAGTGCTGAAGCAGGAAGTAGGCGGTCACTTTACCTCTCTATTCAAACATTGTCTCTGATGAAGCAGCGAGCTGCAGAGGAGCCGAGCAGTCAGGAGCGATATAGCGAGTGCTGTCTGTCGACGCCCGGGCGACAGCCAACATGTCCTTGACTTGACCCTGCACACAGCCGAGTGTGTGTGTGTGTGTGTGTGTGTGCGTGCGTGTGTGTGTGTGTGTGTGTGTGTGTGCGCGGGGCTCTGTGTGTGTGTGTGTGTGTGTGTGTGTGTGTGCGGGGCTCTGTGTGTGTGTGTGTGTGTGTGTGTGTATGTGTGTGTGTGTGTGTGTGTGTGTGTGTGTGTGCGGGGCTCTGTGTGTGTGTGTGTGTGTGTGTGTGTGTGTGTGCGGGGCTCTGTGTGTGTGTGTGTGTGTGTGTGTGTGTGTGTGTGTGCAGCATCACAAACAGATGTGCTCCCTCCCTGCATGGATTGCTGTGTATTCAGATGGACACAGCAGTGGACGGGGCGGCCTGCCAGCATCATAATCCACACAAATGAATATGCAGAGTGGGGTGCTAATACTGTTACGGCTGCCTGAGCCAAGGCTTTGTCTGTATAGTAATGAAATGCCACCCATGACAAAGTGCTCAGACAGCTGGAGAGAGGCAGGGGCGTGTGTGTGTGTGTAACACACACCGCTACATGTGACACACGTGTGCCTACTGTTTCACACGCATGCATGCATGTATGAAACTCATTTACATACTCAGAGCAGAACTAATATTTGCTTGATTGTCCACATACAACCAGAACCATGTCTTTGCAGGAATATGGTTTTCACAGGTTTCCTCTTGTCTGGAATGGATTCATGTCTATTCCATAAGATATACAGTATATATATATATATATACTGTATGTATATATATATACTGTGTATATATATATACATATTTCTAATATATATATATATATATATATATATATACTAGAAATATGTATATATATATACACCGTATATATATATACATACAGTATATATATATATATATATATATATATATATATATATATATATATACACTGTATATCTTATAGAATAGACATGACTCCATATATTTCTAGTTTTCTACACAGTTTAATTTAACAGTGAATATTTGTGTGTTGACTTTGATCATAAAAATAAATATCAATATTAACATTTTGAATGACACTTCAGGTCAAGTTTAATAGTATGTCTGAAGTGCTGATTGTGTGCAACCAGGTGATCACGCGTAACCTGACCACAGAGGAGGTGTCAGTGTTCACCTACGAGGAGTGGCTGTCCAGGACCCGCGGGCCCAAGAGGACCATGGTGTGTGAGATGGCTGCTGTGGTGGACGAGGAGGAGATGGTGGAGCTCACCACCTACATCATCCAGATCAAGAGCAGTGATGTCGCAGGTCGGTGGCTCGGTGCTGATGAGGCGCATCATGGCGTGGAGGACAGCTAGGAAACAGCTGGCTCTCATAGGCATCTCATTCATATTCATGACTGTACTCTCTTACTAGTGTTGTACTACAGTAACAACATGACTGTACTCTCTTACTAGTGTTGTACTACAGTAACAACATTACTAGTGTTGTACTACAGTAACAACATTACCAGTGTTGTACTACAGTAACAACATTACTAGTGTTGTACTACAGTAACAACATTACGCTGGTTACAGTAACAACATAACGTACAGTAACAACATTACGCTGGAGCTACTTCCTGCAAATAGTTGTGTTGCATAATGGAATGGAGATTATTGTATCTCTACCTTTGCATTATGTTCACATAATGCTTCTTCCTAGTGCAATGTTTACAAAAAGAAAAATGTGTTGCTCGTTGCTACACAGAGGATATGGTTTCTCTTCGTTTGGCGTTGGGCGTTCCCTCGTGCTGACTGTAGGGTCTGTGTTCTGAGACAAACACAAAGCTGTAAATGTGGAGTCACTTTGGCTGAACTGCTTCACGGTAATGAAAGAAATCTCTCAGAAAGCCTCCACGCTGTTTAGGGCTTGGTGGAGCTTCTCACTCTGATGCAGGAGCGAGGTGTCTGAGCCCACTTCAAACCACTCTTCTCTTGCTGCTCTTGGCAGTTACTGAAAGTTAAGATGCGACGTAGTCCTGCACCACTACTGAGTACGCACGCGCACACACACACACACACACACACACACGCGCGCGCGCGCACGCACACACACACACACACACACACACACACACACACACACACACACACACACATACACACACACACGCTCAGTGTTACAGCTTTGTCTTTATAGAGTGTATAAAAACAAGATAAACCCCTGTTCCACACATATTACGTTGTAAGGTAAGTAGGCTACATTAAACTCTGCCTTGTGAATGTCACAATGCATAATCTATTTCAGCAAATGTGTGTGTAATGAGACAAAGACTACATTTCCCATCATGCTGTGGGGCATTGAATGCAATCCTCCAGAACATCAGTAGCTTCAATTAAATTTCAATTGAATTCTAATTCTATTCTTCTAGCCTGCTTACAATGACCTTATACACATGTGACCATTCACTTATTCCAGAGGGGCTCCAAATTAGCTGGAATCCATATAAACCACACTATTACAATAAACAGGGTTTATTGTAATAAATGATGACATTATTAAATGATGAAATGATTGTGCTCTCTCTGAAGTGATTCCTCTCTGCTCCTCCATCACTCAGTGTGGTTGCTTGTGAGTGGATCAGTTCCTGCAGGATTTTTGCAGTCACAACAATTATTGTAAATTCAACCAATCCGTGCAATAGTTGCAAGACTTTGCAACAGAATCCGTGCAAATGGTTCAAAAAATGGTTCAAGAAAACCACATGGACAAACGATACCGTGGTCTTTCTTCTTACTACAAGCGTGACTCTGCAGTGGAGGTGCAGCAGAGAATGAGATTGAGAGTTGACCCAGGATGATTCAGAGAACGATGACTTGTGGTTTCACAGGAGAGTTCTGTTCACCCCCACAGGTGGAAGTTGATTGCAATTTTTTTCTGTAGGCTGTCAAAGCTCCTGTCTCTCTCCTGTCTCCTCAGGGGCGGGCACTGATGTCTCCTCTGATGTCTCCTCTGTCTCCTCAGGGGCGGGCACTGATGCCAACGTGTGGCTCATCATGTTCGGAGAGAACGGGGACACCGGGACGCTGGCGCTGAAGGACAGCGGCAAGTCCAACAAGTTTGAACGCAAGCAAGTGGACACGTTCCGCTTCCTAGACATCCTGAGCCTGGGAGAGCTGTCCAAAGTGCGGATCTGGCATGACAACAAAGGTCAGCCGCTCAGTTATATACTGTGTATATATATATATATATATATATATATATATATATATATATATATATATATATATATATATACTGTATATATGTTATATACTGCGACACTCTGTTCCTGAGACTACATATTAGTATCAGGATATATATGCAGTGCAATCATATAGCTGTGAGCATATATTAACGAAGGCAAAGATAAATTGGTGCTATAGATTTACCCCACTATAGATTGGGCTGTGTCTGTCTGTCAGTGTTATGAAATGTTGACAAAACCTGGATGATGCATTTTGTCACTGTGTTGTGTTGTTTAAAAATGACATTAATTGGCTTGTGGATGCAACAATTAAAAGTCAACATGGTAAAATGGACTGCATTTATATAGCGCTTTTATCCAAAGCGCTTTACAATGTGCCTACATTCACCCATTCACACACCGAAGGCGGCAAGCTGCCACGCAGGGTGCTGGCACAGCCATCGGGAGCAATTTGGGGTTCAGTGTCTTGCCCAAGGACACTTCGACATGCGGACTGGAGGAGCCGGGGATCGAACCACCGACCTTCTGATTAGTGGACAACCTGCTCTACCTCCTGAGCCACAGCCGCCCCACATCCCACAACATCTATAAAAATAATAATACCGTAAATTTCGGACTATAAGCCGCGGCTTTTCCCCCGTTTTTTGGCCCTGCGGCTTATATAACGGTGCGGCTTATCTATGGATTTTTTCCAAAAAAAAAAAAATCTCTTTTTTAGCACTCTTTCTAACTATAAATCCACTTCTGTTTTAATTTCCTCTCTTGCCCTCTTTTCACCACACCGCGGACACTGTGTGCACTGTAAAAAAAAACACAGGTGGTGTTGTGTTATGTTGTTTTGTTGAAATGTTAATAAATGGGAGCTTCCTCAAACAGCCATCTCTTTCCCGACAATCCCCTCTGTGCATGAACCCTTACATATGGTAATTAAACATTAAAACACAATAAAAAAAAAAAAAACATTAAAACACCTGCGGCTTATAGTCCGATGCGGCTTATATATGTAACAAACAGGCAATTTTGCTGCTGCGGCTTATACTCCGGTGCGGCTTATAGTACGGAATTTACGGTAATCAGAATACCAATAGAAAAACATAACCCTATAAAAGGCCATACAGGACATTTTAGAAGCATCTCACTATCCAATGACACTATACTACTACTAATGTAGAACAGTCATGAGTTTTGAGTGTTTTTGTGGCAAAGCGGGTTTGTGAGGCCGTCACTGCTACACCACTGGTCCCATTTCGAGGAAACCGGTACGGCTGCTGTATCTCGTTACTGAACGCCCCAAGGGGTGGCTGCATCATTCATGGGGGACGACGTGTTTACTTGTCTCACTTTTGTCGCACAATCCCGTCCTGTCCAGGTCCTGCTCCAGGATGGCACCTGGAGTACATCGACGTGAAGGATGAGATCCTGGACAAAACATTTCGCTTCCCCTGTGACCGCTGGCTGGCCAAGAACGATGATGATGGACAGATCATGAGAGAACTGGCCTGTGCGAACAACGACATCTTAGACCTTAACGAGAAGACCAGTAAGGCCATGGACATGCATTCTCATTATCTTACAACAAGCAACATTTATAGTTATAGTAGGTTCATTTACACACAGGTTATCCCATATAATTATTATTATATGTGCTGCCACATCACTGCAATAAAGTCTTTAATTGCAACACAGATAATTGATAAATGGCAACCTTTTTGATATGAAGTGCCATTTTCAAATGTGCGTGTGCCATACCAAAATGAATGACTCACACATCAAAATTTAAATCGCCAACGGATCTGTAATGTTATTCCATCCAAACTCAGGACATTGAAATGAGAATACACAGCAAAAGTCCTACTGGGTCACTACCGTAACTATCCTAAATAACATGCTGCGCAACTGCAAATGGCTGTGAAATAGATCATTTGGCGCTTCAACATTTCTACAACAAAATCTCAATTGCGCACTTATTGCTACCGTGTGGTGCCGTGCACTGGTTAACCCTTTGCGTGCCAGAGGTGGCACCCGTGTCCTATAGGTTGCTGACTCCTGTTCTATATGATGGGTCACACTTTTGTGCATAGTTAAATGTTGATACTCAATTTCCTATCAAGTGACTTTAATGTATGACTCAAAATACAGTGATTCTCATAATTGCATGAAAAGTATGACATATTCATTGTCTGGGCGAGGGTAGTCTCTCCCCAGACTCAAATATTACGTTGAATCGCTGCGCTCCGCATACTACATAAGTGAGTCTGTGCCAGTTAACAGCCACTGCTGGTTTTGAAGGCGGGTTGAAATTGAATGAGTGACAGGTCGTAGCACCGATGAGAGAGCGGTTCGAAAAATGGGCTGCGCCTCCCGTGTCGTCTGATCGCAAAGTCGTTACTGATTGGAGAGGACTGAATCCATCACTGGTATATGACTGGCCAAGTGAACGGTTCCCTCCCATAACCAGCCCTCTGAGGGAAAGTGTCCCAGACCCAGAGAGAGCTCTGCAGCATGCAGTAACGTAGTGTATCAGACCCAGAGAGAGCTCTGCAGCATGCAGTAACGTAGTGTATCAGACCCAGAGAGAGCTCTGCAGCATGCAGTAACGTAGTGTATCAGACCCAGAGAGAGATCTGCAGCATGCAGTAACGTAGTGTATCAGACCCAGAGAGAGATCTGCAGCATGCAGTAACGTAGTGTATCAGACCCAGAGAGAGCTCTGCAGGATGCAGTAACGTAGTGTATCAGACCCAGAGAGAGATCTGCAGCATGCAGTAACATAGTGTATCAGACACAGAGAGAGATCTGCAGCATGCAGTAACATAGTGTATCAGACCCAGAGAGAGATCTGCAGCATGCAGTAACATAGTGTATCAGACCCAGAGAGAGCTCTGCAGCATGCAGTAACATAGTGTATCAGACCCAGAGAGAGATCTGCAGCATGCAGTAACATAGTGTATCAGACCCAGAGAGAGATCTGCAGCATGCAGTAACATAGTGTATCAGACCCAGAGAGAGATCTGCAGCGTGCAGTAACGTAGTGTATCAGACCCAGAGAGAGATCTGCAGGATGCAGTAACATAGTGTATCAGACCCAGAGAGAGATCTGCAGCGTGCAGTAACATAGTGTATCAGACCCAGAGAGAGATCTGCAGCATGCAGTAACGTAGTGTATCAGACCCAGAGAGTGCTCTGCAGCATGCAGTAACGTAGTGTATCAGACCCAGAGAGAGATCTGCAGCATGCAGTAACGTAGTGTATCAGACCCAGAGAGAGCTCTGCAGCATGCAGTAACATAGTGTATCAGACCCAGAGAGAGATCTGCAGCATGCAGTAACGTAGAGTATCAGCATAAGAACTCTCATGGGTCTGGCGTTGAGACTAGGGCGAGGGTTAAAGGTGAAAGGTTGAGGTGAATAGAAACAGGGTTGTGTTTGGGTTAGGGTTCACATGGGGTCATGGTGGTTAGGGTCACATGGTCTGTAGAGATGCACCAAATACGTATCAACATTGGACGACCCTACTACTAATATAATTGGGCAAAATCGGCACGGGCGAGGCCACGCAGCGACTGAGCTGTGGGCGAGGCCACGCAGCCAAGCTGCGTCTGCGAGCCTCGACCTCGAGGGTAAACCAACGAGGCACGGGAGAAATAAGCGTCGAGGAGGAGGACGACGACGACGACGTCGAGGGAGCACAGTTGGAATGAGCACTGCCAGTTCAGCGGGCATGGTGAGGGATGCTAGAAAGGAGGGCGCTCTGTTTCTAGTCCAAATAAAGTGTTGTCATACGAGGCTAGATATCCATCTGCTGACTGCTATATGTGTTGTGCTGAAGACTCTTCAGGTGAGTGAACTGAGACACACCAAGGGAATTTAACTGTCTGTTTTCTTTCCAAAAGAATATGAAATCTGTACCATAACGGCAGAAACGGCTCAGGCGGACACCAAAGAGAATGCCTGGATCGCACTTGAGGGGAAGAAGGGCCGATCAAAAGAATTTGTGATGGAGAACTCGTCAAAGAAGAAGCGGTTCTTGCGGTAAGTTCCTAACTGCTCACGACTGTGTGAAAGAGCACAAAGAAATGGGAGTAATTCTCCCTTTACGCTGGTTATAAGACCACGGGCACAATTCATAATGTCACTCACAATCATCACTACATCATAGCGCATCTTGTCATAAATTTATCAAACATGGAACAAACGAACTAAATTTGCACTATACGGGCCAATTTAATAGATTACCTCACACACTACAATATACTAATTCTTCCTCTCTTTTTAGGGGAAGTGTTGACAAGTTTGAGTTTTCTTCCAAGAACCTGGGTGACATCGCTGGTATCTGCCTGGGCCACGCCCCCAAGGATGGTAAGAAGGTGAAGGGGGAGGTGCACTGGCACGTGGAGGAGGTGATCGTCATGGAGAAGGAGCTGGGCAACAGGTGAGACATCTTTCAGCGCTCAATGATCTCATATCTAGAGGAGGGGTTCCCAAACGTTTCCATCCAAGTACCACTATGTACCAATCAAATAAAATGTGCTGATTTAACCATGCAATAGCAGCAGAAAGGCTAAATGATAATATAAGGCTACTAAAACTGGTTCAAAACGGACACACACACACACACACACACACACACACACACACACACACACACACACACACACACACACACACACACACACACACACACACACACACTTAAACACACACACCTGCCAACATTAAGCTGTGAAAAAGAGGACCACTTTGAAAATGTTTTTTCCCTCGCCAAAATGTAGCCTAGATTTGGAGTGTTATTTAGCTACCTTCCTTCCTGACAAGCTAGCATGTCAGGGTTGGTACAAATCGATTCCTTAGGTCTTCTAGTTTCATTATGATACCAGAAACTTCACTCTGACTTTAAAACTGAGCCTCTGAAAGTAACGGTTCAAAATTGCGATATTTCCCAAATATTGCGATATTTCTGAAAATCGGCCTAATCCAGCTACTCCTAAGGGTTAATATGTATGTAAAAACTGTTTTCTGTAAAAAAAACTTTTTTTTTCCTTTCTTTTTTTTTGCAATTCTCTGGCGGACCACCAGGTGGAGCACAGTTTGTGAACCAATGATCGCAGTGGTTCCCAACCTTTTTTGTCTTATGTACCCCTTGAGCTGTTTTGCCAGGCCAATAGTACCACCTCACTCATGCCTGTTGATGATTCTCCTAAATTTGTTCTATTAAATTCATACAGCATTAAACTTTTAGTAGGCCTCTCTAACACATCTGATTATTAAATTGAAATAATTTGAATGACTCCCCTTCAATATCATTTTGACAGTTTTCATTTGGGAAAAAGTCATCAGTTTTACCAGGATGGGCCTATGAAATGACAGTAATGACATGAAGTACCCCTAGGGGTACACGTACCCCTGGTTGGGAATGACTGATCTAGAGCATCGCAAATACAACCGCTAAACCAGAGCGTTTCACCTGTTGGCATTTTCACTAAACATATGACTCCATTGTTCCTTCTCTGTCCCATCAGGTACTTCTTTAGTTGCAACGCTCTCATCCCGCTCTCTGCTAAGAAGGATGAGTTCATGACCTTCGAGTGCACAAAGACCATCGAGAGCTTTGCCAGTAAGGCGCGCAGCCTGGTGCCCGTCAAGTACGAGATCATCGTCATCACCGGCGACGAGAAGGGCGCCGGAACCGACGCCAACGTCTTCATCACCATCTACGGCTCCAACGGAGATTCGGGCCGCCGGCAACTGAGGCAGAAGTTCCGCAACCTGTTTGAGCGCGAGCAGACGGACCGCTTCATCGTGGAGATGCTGGACATGGGAGAGCTGCTGAAAGTGCGGGTGGAGCACGACAACACGGGCATCAGCCCCGGCTGGCTGCTGGACCGCGTGGAGGTCACCAACACGGCCAACGGCGTCACCACCATCTTCCTCTGTGGGAAGTGGCTGGACACCAACAGGGCTGATGGCAAGATCTTCAGGATCCTCCACCCCAAGTACTGAAAGAGACTGAAAGGTGTATTTCTAAACGTTCCCCATGGTAGAGAGATCGTCTTTTCTACCATCTGGCTTGTTTCAAGGTCCTGATCAAAGAGATTCTGTGTTGCCCTTATGGCTGATATCTCAGGAACGGATTTTTACATTCAGTCGTTTTTTACTGAGTATGTATTTTGTGCAACAATATGGCTGCCTTGAAATACTGTGACGTGTCCTTTGGTCAGGAAACTTACGGTCATGAATGTGCCATCCTTTATAAATGTCATATCAGGAATGGTTTGCTCACACCTGCTTTGTAATAATGGAGGTTTTATAAAAGATTGTTTTTGTAATACTCACAATGACAGGTTCATGCTTTTCAGACCTTTTTTTGTCAGATGTCTTAAGTTAATGATTTTTCTCCTTTCCCCCGAAGAAACACACAACAGACTCTGAAAACAAATAACGCCACGATTGTCACACACTGCACACTGACATGGAAAGTTGATCTATGTTCTCCATTAACCTTATAGATCTAATCTCCATATAGATCAGATCAGATCTCCAAGCAGCCAGTCTAGTCTGTGCCAAGGGTCAAGGGTCAAACTCTGTTCACTCTCGCTCATTAGGGCGGAAAGATGACCCCATCTAAGAATCCCAACAAGTTTTCATCCATTTTATCCAATTTATTACAAAAAGAGCACATACAAAAGGATAATATACAAGCCATGAAATAAATTTTAAATAAAAAACAAAACAACAGTTTGGGTTTAGCAATGCAACTTTTAAAATCATTATTATTAGTAGTAATAAATAAAGTACAAAATTCCACCAAATGTGAATCTAACATTTACCCATAATATGCTCATCCATTTCTTCATCAACACACTCATCATTAATGAGCTATTGCTTTAATATTAATGATAAATAGTTCTATTTTCAGATAAAATATCCTATATTGAAAAACATTGCGCAGTCACAGCTAAACAGCAGATTTTCATACAAGATGGCGGCAGCCCTTTCACTGGCACTTTTTGGGATATTTTCTCTTCCTTCCATTTGTTGTTTTTTCAGATTCAAGCAGCAGCAAAATGAATATTCTTCTGTTATATTCTTTGTATATATTTTCACCATATACCATAATATATACCATTGAGATTATATTGAAACCTGAGACATGCATTTTTAGAAAGGTTGTGCTTTAAAATCCTCTGTCTGTCCTTGCCTTCCTTAGTGGATCAGGGATGGACGGTTCAGTCAAAACTCAGTGAGAAAGGGAAACAGGGAGAGCAGGTAACAAGGACATGGAGAGATATTAGACAGAAAATAGAGCAGTAAACAAAGGAAAGATTATTGTAACATTTATAAAGTCCACAGTGAAAAGATGCCTCTTTGTAGTCAGAATTATTTCCACAATATGTAATACTTCTGATGGGGGGGGGATCAAACAAAACTAATTGCTGTTTTTTGACAGTCCGCTGTGATTTGATTCACATGATTTTTCTGAGGATGGCTTTTGTACAAATCTGTCTTCGTGACCGATTCATGAAATGAATGATGTAACCAATAAGGCATGATGGCTTCATGAGTGAATGATTGTTTTGAATGGTTGAAATAATATGGAAATATCTCCTAACACTTAAAGCGAGGCACTTGTTATGCTCAAGTCTACAAACTATTCTGGGAAAGAGAACCGAGGACAAACATCACAGCAGAGAGCGAGGAAGACGAAAAGCAAGACGGATAAAGGGATTTGAGAGAGAGAAGGAACATGCTTCACAGATAATGGAATTAATAACAACACATTATGAAAAGCGGAGCATATAAAATTAAAGCCAGAGTTTCATAGTGAATGATGATGGTAATAATATTAATCTATGACTGTAACTACGTTATGCCAGTGAGAGGGTTCCCATATTAAAACTATGAGTGCAAAACAAGACAGGGAAAGAAAAATCACAAACTAAAACCAATTCACTCCATTGCAGTTTGTCCACTAGATCACAGCATAGGGGACCAGAGAAATTGCATTGAATGGAATGTAACCAAGATCCACAGCACCACATGAGAGGAGAAAGAGAGAGAGAGACAGACAGACAGACGGACGGACGGAGAGAGAGAGAGACAGACAGACAGAGAGAGAGACATTGACAGATAGAGAGAGAGCGGCTCAGTAGCACAGCCAGGCTTATTTTCTTCTTTCAACTTTAGTCTTCGGAAAATTACAACTGCATGCAAAGCATTCATTTAAAACAATGCAAAAATGAGGTAATAGTTTTTTTTCCATGTCATTTTTGTGTTATTTCTAAATAAATAAATTATGATTCAATCGCAAAAGAAAAACGATATAAAATTAAATACATACCGGTACCCACAATATCTACAGTTAGTAATAAATTATGATTGTTAAATACTTAAGGCATCTCAACTGACAACACCCTGTGTAAACTATCAAAAGTTCCTCAAAGACAAACTCCACTACAGGAGGAGGCAGTGTCAACACTGGCAGTGCACAAGACAGGGAGAAGGTCTATCTTAATCCTGGCTAATTGATCCCCTTGGTCCACAAGGCTATTAGGGGTCTTTGGGGGCTAGTCCCAATCCAATACTATTCCAGTGCATAGGACAGTTCAGGTTCTAAGAGGCTCTGTGGTACTGAAATGACTGAGCCAAACAGAAAAGGGTAGAAAACAATGAACGCTTTGTAAGACAGAGCAAAGATCAAGGTCAACACTGAAAAAGTTAACTTGTTTTCGCAGCCAAAATGTTTGTTTTGCCATCGTAGCCGCTGTGGCGTCTCCGTGCACTGTGAGAGGGATACTGCCTCCTTCACACTACATTCTACAGTGTTTCTAGCAATACAGCATAGCAACCAGCATAGCAACCACGAAGGGGAGGAGTCACACGAAAACACAAGATTAATACACGGGCTCCTCACTCCGTTTTAAAACACTGCGTGTTTCTAGACCTAAATATAACCCAACGCAAATGTAGAAAGGAAAATGTTGTTGCTATATCTATCGTCACATGTGCTTGTTCTTTAGGCAATAAGGTAAACGTCACAAGAGGGTGTCCCGGCGGTGCCTCCGAGGGGAACGGGATGAACACACGCTACGCGTCAGGGAAACAGCCGCTGACTCCCGGTGCTCCTTGTTTTGTTTGTTAGTGTTGTTGAGAAGAAGATAGTCACAGCTCAGATTAACTACGTCATGCACAGACATCGCTGCACCTTCCTTTTTTTTAGTTTGTTTGTTTAAGAAACGCTACCGAAGCTTAACAGCCCAAGTCAACGACGAAACATGCATTTTAGTGCGCTGCTCACTCAGCCGGCAGAAGATGGCACAGGGGCAGCGAAGTCTTCTGTTTTTCACTCCTTATTTGGCTTTGAATTGTATAATAAGCACTCCTCCACTTGGCCATAATGTTATTCGCCCAACTACAGTAACCACTAGGTGTTGCCTTGAAACCGTTGAAAAAACACTCAAGTTTGCACTTTTGGGATTCCTTACACACACACACACACACACACACACACGAGACACACACACACACACACACACACGACACAGTCTGTCCCAAGCAAAATGTACAACTGTATTGCAAAAAGTGGAAGCAGGGTGAGACCCGGGTTAGCGCTCGCCCCTAACAAGGTGAGAGGTCACCGAACATCAGTGGTCAGATACTGCTACTCTACTAACTAGCACAAATGATCTGTAGGTAAACATGGCGTCAGAGCTTTTTAGTTTCAGTTAAGCTCGTCTTGTGTGGCAGAATATTCATTTTGATTGAATGTGTGTGAAAGAGAGACATAGAGAGAGAGAGAGAGAGAGAGAGTAGTCGCTCAGCTCATGATGTGTTTCCACTCTCAGGACATTATAGTCATGGCTTTAGGAGCATGCTACACAGCCCAGGCTACCTACAGTACAACAGCACGACATAACAACACCTCACTTAACACCAGCAAGCTACAATAAACCCTGTGTACATGACAGTATGTTTGTGTGTTTGTTTGCTTCCAGAGGGATGTGCTTCTATAGAGAGAGAGAGAGGGAGAGTCTTCAGCAGCCTCTCCTGCAGTTAGTAATCCTGGCTTGGCTCAGTGAAGCGTGAGTCAGAAGGGTGATGATGTCACATGACGTCTGGGAGACATTTGGCAAAGCACCCAACAGGGGGCGCCGGCGGGAAGGGGGGCGGGCCGGGGTGGAAGAAAGCAGGAACCACTTCAGGGGGTGCGGGTTTGTGTGCCTGGGCTCATCAGCTGTCCGGGTTCAGCTGTGTTTCGATGTCAACCCGACAGATAGGACACTTCCTGCTGGTGGCCAGCCATTGGTCCACACAGCCCTGGTGGAAGAGGTGCATGCAGGGTAACCTCCTAGTGGAAAGAGGCAGAGGGGGGGAGGGGCTGTCAATGCATCGGTCTGATTGGTCTTCTTCACCTCGGCAAACATGAGTCTCCCAGTCAAGGGCGGAGCTTGCCTGTCTTGCATATATGGGTGTTATAGGTTTGATATATCTGTTTGTTATGTAGCACAATGTTGATGAATGCTATGAGAGTGAATTAGCAACAGATGATTATCAATAATTTGCTCATTTAATTTACGAGTAATCTCTACCAATATGACGACATTCCAAGTGATTCTCTCTACATTACTGGCTCAGGCTGCAAGGCACCACAGCACCCATTCAAACCCAGTCCACACAGGTATGTGCGCGCAGCTCGACGGGGATCTTCTGACAACACCGGGGAGTTAATTCTGTCCACTTTGGCACGTAGAGACGACTTCTCTTGTGTCAACAATCACACAGCCTCCTCAGACAGCTGAGACTCTCTATGCTGTGTAAACCTTCTCACACAGCTGAGACTCTCTATGCTGTGTAAACCTTCTCACACAGCTGAGACTCTATATCAGTAATACTCAACTTGCGGCCCGGGGGCCAGATGTGGCCCGCGACAGGGTGCAGAGTGCCCCCCCCCCCCCGACCATTTTCTAATAATTTCACGTTAGTTTTTATTGTGAATTCGAATCTAATTCACAATAAAAACTAACATGAAATAAAGTTTGGCTGAGCTCCAGATAATTTGTCAAATACCGCTGCCTGCTCGCTACCCAGGCACTTATGTATGTACTTAACCTAACTAACTTAACCTAACTAACTATCCGGTGTGCACAACATTGTCAGACTAAACTCCGGCTGACACCCCAAAAACCTACAATCCGCTACAGAAAAATGTATATTGATTGTTTATTAACTGGCCCCTGGCCTTCTATCATTTCACAAAAGTGGCTCCTGGGCAAAGCAAGTTGAGTATCCCTGCTCTGTACGCTGTAAACCTTCTCAGACAGCTGAGACTATACCCTGTAAACCGGCCCTCCTCCCTCATTCCAAAGCTGCTTCGTCCTCCCTTGAAATGTGCACTCATCCATTCCCCAGCATGGCTGTTGTAAATGCACATGTAAGAGCTACGCTTACAGCAGTGCTATGCTTCTAAACAGCACACAGTACCAGAGAATAGCACATTTCAGTGGAAATGGGGGATTTGGGGGACATAGGGCTTATCAGCATCTCACCTGACGTCCTCTCCATCCTCCAGCATGGACAAGCAGATGGTGCACTTCTCATCCACATCTGTCTCCTCCTCCTCCCCGATCTTCAGTTCCAGGGGCTTCCTCTGTTAAAGAGCACGGTGCAGGTTAGACACCACCTCTGGTAGCTCAGCAGATTGCAGAGAGAGACAGTGGGCTCAAATGGGCATGTAACATGTGTCTGTAAATACTGTGCATGCCAGCACAGTACCTGCAGGATCATGTACAATGACTCTCTGCATATGTGTCCAATAACTATCTCTGTTACCTTTTTGTATTTGTGTGGAAAGGTGAATCTCTCTATGGTTGTCTGGACAGCTCCTCTGCTGACACTACCCAGCCGATCCTCTAGCTGCAACAGCTCCTGGCCAAACGGAGGATACAGTTAGAATAGAATAGAGTAGAACAGAATAAAACAGAATAAAACAACAGAACAGAACAGAACAGAACAGAACAGAACAGAACAGAACAGAACAGAACAGAACAGAACAGAACAGAATAGAATAGAATAGAACAGGTCGCACTTGAAAATGAGATCCAGGTCTCAAGGTGATTCACCTGTATAAATAAAGGTTAAATAAAATAAAATAAAAGAACAGAACAGAACAGAAAGATGGTCATCTTCAAGTTGTCTAGAAGTAATTTACCTCATAGCTTTCTCGCACAGCAGTGGCATGCCGTGAAGGATTGAGGCTTTGCAGTGCCAACAGGTGGAGCTGCGGGTATGGGTAGTTTCTGATTTCATGCACAACCTGCCAATGGCAAAAGACAACTGTTTGTTGCAATACAGCGATCATGTTTATCCAGTCATTCAACACTGAAGAGACCGACCTGTCAACAAAACACGACCAGCAGAGACATCGAGCGAACAGTCTGTGAACCAACGTACCACCTGTGCCGAGGACGTGTTCCTGGGGAAGTGGTGCATTCTGGGGGAGGCCAGGTAATGTTGGTAGTGCTGTGGAAGCTGCTGGAGCTGGTACTGGTGGTGAGGGAGGCCAGCATCGACACTCAGATCCCTGCAGGCAGGCAGGCAGACAGACAGACACCTAGATAAGCACCAGCACCAAGGCAAGCTGACAGACAGATGGCGAGAGAGAGAGAGAGATGTCTCATCTCTTCAGCACCCTCGTTAATGTCCGACAGCGACTCACCAGTCGGTGCCCTCGGCCAGGTACCGCTGCTGCTGCTGCTGCTGCTGCGTGATTGGCTGGGGCACGTGGAGGGGAGGGGCATACTCGTAGCCTGAACGTAGCCGGTGAGGGTTCAGGGGGACACGCTCCTGGGTTCTCCTGTGTCGAGCACAGCAAGAAGAGATATGAGCACATCAAGCAGATATATGAACATGATATGCAGAATAATATCAATTATCAACGTCAATTTGAAACAAACATCTAAAACGTGGCGTTTTGCGTTCCTAAAAAACGTCAAATCAATGTACATTTGAAACAAAACCGGTTTATTTGAAAACCTTGCTGCCTTTCCAACGTTAAACGCAAAATAAAACAACTTTGGTTATGTTGAGGCAATTAAAACGACTTGGTGAAGGTTAGGGTTCTGGTTCTGGTTTGGCTTAGATAACAAAAACATTCAATATGACGCTGGAAACGCTGTGACCATGACTTCATCCAGCCCGACCACAACCCCCGTCCCGTACTGGCCACCCCCGCGCTATTTCAATAGCAGACTCTATGACGTGTAGAACGTTGATACACACATATAGAAACATGATACTGTATGTATGCAGCGTATTTGGCTTCAGAAACCTGATAGTGTAGCCTACATATGCGTGGATTGCAGAATGGTACAACGCCAGCATTTTATTCTGGTGACCAGGTGAGAGTGAAATGTGTGTATTAGGGCTGTCACTTTTTCCCAAAATAAAGTTCGAACGAACTTTAATTGCCCGCAAAATGTTCGAAAATATATTCAAAGTTTTTTGGTTAATTAATTAATAATTTTTTTTTTGCAGGCCAGGCCACCGGGCATCGGCCCGACGTGACCGATTATGCAGTCCGCGCCTGCCGGTTACATCGTATAAATATATATACGGTAATATAAAATATTAAAAGAGTATAAAAAAAAATCCTCAGCTGTCCTCATGGTCCAGTCAGTCAGCTCCTCTCCGCTGCTGTGTTAGCTTGGATGCTCACAGTCACAACACTGCCTCACAAACTTGGCTGCATCCAACTCGAGACAACTTTTCAGACCCTGGAGACAATCTTTCTCAGAAGAGACTAACGCGACAAATCTGGAGACTTTTTTCTGACATGGGATTAACATTACCAGCAAGCAGCAGTTCGTTAATTTTGGTTAATTAAAAAAAAAAAAAAAGGTCAATTATACATTCGAACATGCCCTCCTCCCCCACATTCGAAGTTAATTTCGAATTTCGAATAAAAAGTGACAGCCCCTAGTGTGTCTATGAATTGTGCACCTATCCCTTGGTGGGTGTGGTCATTGCTCTACCTGCCTTGGTGGGTGTGGTCATTGCTCTACCTGGAGTGTGGGAGGATCCTGCGGTGCTGCGCCTCCAGAAGCTGCTGTTGGATGAGGTATTGCTGGTGTAAGGCCTGAGGTAGGAAGGGAGGCCCTGGCACGTCCTGGAACTGAGGAGGTGCAGGCAGGGCAGCGAGGGGCGGATGGTGGGCCGGGGCCAGGTGGGCGGCCAGGCCCGCCTGGGGGTTCTGGCCGGCATGTCCTAGAGGGAAGTCGGCTGCCACGGGCGCCTGCGGGGCGCTCAGGTGAAAGTGTCTGCAGGAGGTAGCATGGCTGTGTTGATGCCTGTTGAAGTGCGCTCCTACAGGAGATCAATGCAAGGTGGTGAGAAATGAGACTCGGCCCTGATCAAGTCTGTGCTCACTTTCATTCATGCAGACGACATGGAGACAACATGGAGACAACATGGAGACAACATGGAGACAACATGGAGACGCAGACTCATTCACACACAAACAAGACATGAAGACAAGATGAGACAATGTTGTCCTTTCTCTCATACACACACATATGGGCTGGTATCGCCACTGATTTCCCGATTTCATATGATTCCGATACTCAAGTTCCCGAATCCCGATTCAATTTCAGATTTGATACGATTTCAGATTTGATACGATTCTATATCGATATTTCAGTTACAATACCAATTTTGCTTGGATATTAAAGAGATTATGAAAGAACTAATGCTGTAAATTGTACAAGGAACCCTCTAACCTGGTGCATTATTAAAAATCTTAACGTTTACAGATGTTTACGAGATCTCGTTGCTCTAAGAACCAAACCACGGGAGTCTAGGGGTTAAAGCTTCAAGCATCCACAGGAAAAGACGTTATATTAAAAGATCGATTTTGGGTTTATGAATCGTCGTTATCACTTCCTTTAAATGAACATCGATTCGATATAGATTATTTATTTTTTAACCCAGCCCTACACATACACACACACACACAATGACAACAAGCACATAAAAAACAGCAAACATTCACTCACACACACACACACACACTCACTCACTCACTCACACACACACACTCACACACACACACACACACACACACACACACACACACACACTCACTCACTCACTCTCACACACACACACACACAGAGAAACAGTATAAGAGGAGTGACAGGACAACAGGAGACAGACGAAACAGCAGATGGACACACAGACGTGGAGGACACCCCTATGGAGCAGCACCCCCTAAGCCCACAGACAGATTGGACCCCGCCAGCCTCTTGACTTGCCATAGTGCTGCTGGGTCAGCAGGGAGGATGCATGGGTCTCCACTAATGGCCTGGGACTGCTCCAAGAAGATCTACAGCACCGGGGTTCTGCTTTGCCCATTGCTAGTCAATGGAACAGATCTGGCTCCTATATCTTCTTCTTCTTCTTCTTTTTGTACTTTTGAAGGAAGAAATATTCGACTGTTCTCATCAAAGCTTCTATCATTTTAGTGTGAATATCTTTCCTATCTTCTAGCCATGCAGGCCCAGCCAGCAGCCTCTAATAACACAGGCTTATAGTTAATCATCTTCCGTCTCTGCCCCCCAAAGACATGAGTCTGTGGCTGTCCCGCTGAATCAGCACAAACACAATCAATATTCACTGAGGGGGGGGGGGGGGGGGGCAGACAGTTGCTCCTTCAGCCCCCGTTATAGCTTATAGCCGTCCAGCTGTCTGGACCATGCAGGGAACACACACCATAAAGCAGGCCTGGGGGAGGGGCCTGTGTCCTGTGTTACAGGCAGGACAGGACCAAGTGTGTGTCCTGTGTTACAGGCAGGACAGGACCAAGTGTGTGTCCTGTGTTACAGGCAGGACAGGACCAAGTGTGTGTCCTGTGTTACAGGTAGGACAGGACCAAGTGTGTGTCCTGTGTTACAGGCAGGACAGGACCAGAGACCTACAGGACCAGAGGCCTACGTGTTTCACTGGCCACGGTACACATGTGCTGTTCAATTAGGTTCTGTATATTAGAGGTCACGTGTCATCTGGACATTATATTATATGTATATGTATATATATATATATACCATATATATATATACGGTATATATATATATACTGTATATATATATATATATACCGTATATATATATATATATATATATATCACACTGTCTGAGGCTGCGCTGGGTTTCATATAATATAAGGAGGGATATTAGACAGAATGGGGATCTTGCCTATGACTTAATGGTCTGTGATATATTATTAAATGAACAGCTGATGGTTCACTGAGCTTCAAATGATCAGATCAGTCTGTAACATATTCCAATAACAAACCAAACAGGTCTTGTGTGAGTGTGGAGTATTTGAGTAGAATCCAAAGGGCTTTATTTTTGATGTACATACAAATACTGATCACCTCCCATAAGTGCATCTTTTTGTAGTATTCTTGGTAACTTGACATTAATATTGGTAGTTCTTTTGCTTCAGTGGATCTAGCCTTAGGACACAGGAAGGAAGCCAGTGACCTTTCTGTGGGGCTGAGGAAGTAGAGCAGAAATGGCTGCTAGACGGCTACACGGTACATCACTTTTCTATCACGCCTGTGAGCGAAGCTCTGAATGAATATCAAAGTATGTGATTGATTAGTAATGTAATGTAGGCCATTCATTCATATTTGACATATGCCACAGCGCTGACTGCAGCCACAACATGATGTTGTTATTGTATGTTACTAATAGCTCTACTTTGATTTGACATACATATATACATCTTTATACATCTCTTGTGTGGTGTTGATCACCTCCCCACACACACGCCTCTCCTCCCTCCCCCACCGCTGAGCTCCACAGCAACAGCCCTTCCCCCACTGCGTCCCCGTCTGAGTGACAGCCCCGTAAGCCCCGCCCACCCGTGACTGCAGCAGTCTGACATGGAACCTGTCTCTCATCCCCCTCTCATGCTCCCACCACTGCAGCCTGCTACTCTCCTCCGCCATGTGCCACGGAGAGCCGCGTGTGGGTCAGTGCTGGGTGTAACTCATTACAAAAGTAACATATTACATGTAATATATTACCTCTAGCAGTAACTCGCATAACCTATTACCAGTTACTTGGTCAAGTAACCCAAGTTACAAATTGAGTTACTTTTTTTTTTTAATCAAAGCATTATTTAAATAAAGATACAATCATTTCCTAATTTAATTGTGTGATTTTATGCAAATAACCAATACAGATGACAATAACAAAGGAAAATGATAACATAGAATTTTGCACTGACTTCAAGACGGTTTAAATTATTTTTCGGGATGGTTCCGAGGCAGCGATGTCATTCTGCTGCTGCTGTTGTTTTGGTGAAAGTAATGCAAAAGTAGTGTAATGACGAATGAGTTACTCTAGTCTACACAGACAGTAATATTGTAAAGTAACTTATAGTAACCCACCTATAGCAAAAGTAACATATTACTAGTATGCAGTATATTACATTTTGAAAGTAACTTGCCCAACACTGGTGCAGGTCATTATTCCAATCAATCACTGCAGCAGCTGATAGGGCTGCTCGATTATGGCAAAAATCATAATCAGGATTATTTTTTGACTGATATTGAGATCATGATTATTTAATGCGATTACTCATTGACTTTGCCAACATCATGCGTTTATTGAACTTGAAAAAAGGTATTTCTTAATAATGGATTTCTTTGAACTTTAATACCGTATATAATTGAATTGAAAAACAAAGAAGAAAAAAAAGGCAAACTAAAATAAATAAGCTTGTGAGATTTCTAGGGTGGAGACTCTGGAGACGATGCGCCATGTGTGCACTTTTGTTGTGACCAAAATTTCAACTCATGCCACGTCATCCACATCATCAGTGGGTATGACAACCTTGACGATTGTGGGGCATGACATGACATCATCAGTGGTTATGACATCACTTGACAATTGAGGGGCATGACATCACATCATCCTTATCATCACTCAGTGCTTTCCAGTTGAGCCTTGCTCCGCTGGCCTTGTCTCAGGGATTGGCTGTTTAGAGTGTAGCCCTCCTGGTCATATCAGACCCTCAGTCAAAAGGCCTCAAGTATGTCTGGGTTGACCATGACTGTTGAGCTGAACAAAGCAGAAAGAGATCTCCCCCCCAAAATCCGACACACGAAACTCAGCAGCGAACTAGCTTGAGTGACATCACTGAGGACATCATCACTGATGACATCTTCTTCACTGATGACATTACAATTACTTGAGTAGCATGACTGATGACATCACAATTGCTCAAGTGACATCATCGGTGACATCATCAGTGGGCAGCAGGGAAGGGATGTTGATGATGTCACAATGGCTCTGTGAGTGTGAAGGCCTGGGGCGGATTTTTTCATTTTTTGGGGGACCAGATTAATTTCAGAGCCCTGAAAAGTGTTTTGGCAAATTTTGGAGCCGATCAGAGCAACAGCTGGGGAGAGAAAGTGCTCAGACGGACGGACAGACAGGGTGGTGTCTGTTGGTCACTTCCATGACATCATCAGTGATGTCATAAACATGACATCATCAGTGATGTCATAAATCCATAACACGTTGCGCTCATCGTCTCCAGAGTCTCCATCTAGCAGCTGATTTCACTGCCCACCTCAAGAAGTTAGCTGCTGGCTAGTAGTGTATGGCTACTCTAAAAAACCTGCACACACACACAGATGGCGGTAATGCAACATAAAGGATGCCAACTGCTGCCATAAAACACCACAGAAGAAGACACACAGGGCTCTTGATGGCACATAGTTACACATCACTGTCCTACATGTTACACATCACTGTCCTACATGTTGCACATCACTGCCCTACATGTTACACATCACTGCCCTACATGTTGCACATCACTGTCCTACATGTTGCACATCACTCTCCTACATGTTGCACATCACTGTCCTACATGTTGCACATCACTGCATACATGTTGCACATCACTGTCCTACATGTTGCACATCACTGCCCTACATGTTGCACATCACTGTCCTACATGTTGCACATCACTGTCCTACATGTTGCACACTGCCCTACATGTTACACATCACTGCCCTACATGTTACACATCACTGTCCTACATGTTGCACATCACTGCCCTACATGTTGCACACTGCCCTACATGTTGCACATCACTGTCCTACATGTTGCACATCACTGTCCTACATGTTGCACACTGCCCTACATGTTGCACATCACTGCCCTACATGTTGCACATCACTGTCCTACATGTTGCACATCACTGTCCTACATGTTACACATCACTGCCCTACATGTTGCACATCACTGCCCTACATGTTGCACATCACTGTCCTACATGTTGCACATCACTGTCCTACATGTTGCACATCACTGTCCTACATGTTGCACATCACTGTCCTACATGTTGCACATCACTGCCCTACATGTTACACATCACTGCCCTACATGTTGCACATCACTGCCCTACATGTTACACATCACTGTCCTACATGTTACACATCACTGCCCTACATGTTACACATCACTGCCCTACATGTTGCACATCACTGCCCTACATGTTACACATCACTGCCCTACATGTTGCACATCACTGTCCTACATGTTGCACATCACTGTCCTACATGTTACACATCACTGTCCTACATGTTACACATCACTGCCCTACATGTTACACATCACTGTCCTACATGTTACACATCACTGTCCTACATGTTACACATCACTGTCCTACATGTTGCACATCACTGCCCTACATGTTACACATCACTGTCCTACATGTTACACATCACTGCCCTACATGTTGCACATCACTGTCCTACATGTTGCACATCACTGTCCTACATGTTGCACATCACTGCCCTACATGTTGCACATCACTGCCCTACATGTTGCACATCACTGTCCTACATGTTGCACATCACTGTCCTACATGTTGCACATCACTGTCCTACATGTTACACATCACTGTCCTACATGTTGCACATCACTGTCCTACATGTTACACATCACTGTCCTACATGTTGCACATCACTGTCCTACATGTTACACATCACTGTCCTACATGTTGCACATCACTGTCCTACATGTTGCACATCACTGTCCTACATGTTGCACATCACTGTCCTACATGTTGCACATCACTGTCCTACATGTTGCACATCACTGTCCTACATGTTGCACATCACTGTCCTACATGTTACACATCACTGTCCTACATGTTGCACATCACTGTCCTACATGTTGCACACTGTCCTACATGTTACACATCACTGTCCTACATGTTGCACATCACTGTCCTACATGTTGCACATCACTGTCCTACATGTTGCACATCACTGTCCTACATGTTGCACATCACTGCCCTACATGTTGCACATCACTGCCCTACATGTTGCACATCACTGCCCTACATGTTGCACATCACTGCCCTACATGTTGCACATCACTGTCCTACATGTTGCACATCACTGTCCTACATGTTACACATCACTGTCCTACATGTTACACATCACTGTCCTACATGTTACACATCACTGTCCTACATGTTGCACATCACTGTCCTACATGTTACACATCACTGTCCTACATGTGCACATCACTGCCCTACATGTTACACATCACTGCCCTACATGTTACACATCACTGTCCTACATGTTACACATCACTGTCCTACATGTGCACATCACTGCCCTACATGTTACACATCACTGTCCTACATGTTACACATCACTGTCCTACATGTTACACATCACTGTCCTACATGTGCACATCACTGCCCTACATGTTGCACATCACTGTCCTACATGTTGCACATCACTGTCCTACATGTTGCACAGTCCTACATGTTACACATCACTGTCCTACATGTTACACACTGTCCTACATGTTGCACATCACTGCCCTACATGTTACACATCACTGTCCTACATGTTACACACTGTCCTACATGTTACACATCACTGCCCTACATGTTACACATCACTGTCCTACATGTTACACATCACTGCCCTACATGTTACACATCACTGTCCTACATGTTACACATCACTGTCCTACATGTGCACATCACTGCCCTACATGTTACACATCACTGTCCTACATGTTACACATCACTGTCCTACATGTTACACATCACTGTCCTACATGTGCACATCACTGCCCTACATGTTGCACATCACTGTCCTACATGTTGCACATCACTGTCCTACATGTTGCACAGTCCTACATGTTGCACATCACTGCCCTACATGTTGCACATCACTGCCCTACATGTTACACATCACTGTCCTACATGTTACACATCACTGTCCTACATGTTACACATCACTGTCCTACATGTGCACATCACTGCCCTACATGTTGCACATCACTGCCCTACATGTGCACATCACTGCCCTACATGTTGCACATCACTGTCCTACATGTTGCACATCACTGTCCTACATGTTACACATCACTGTCCTACATGTTACACATCACTGTCCTACATGTTGCACATCACTGCCCTACATGTTACACATCACTGTCCTACATGTTGCACAGTCCTACATGTTGCACATCACTGTCCTACATGTTACACACTGTCCTACATGTTGCACATCACTGTCCTACATGTTGCACAGTCCTACATGTTGCACACTGCCCTACATGTTGCACACTGTCCTACATGTTGCACATCACTGTCCTACATGTTGCACATCACTGTCCTACATGTTGCTGTCCTACATGTTGCACATCACTGCCCTACATGTTGCACATCACTGTCCTACATGTTGCACATCACTGTCCTACATGTTGCTGTCCTACATGTTGCACATCACTGCCCTACATGTTGCACATCACTGTCCTACATGTTGCTGTCCTACATGTTGCACATCACTGTCCTACATGTTCGGCATTTCTCAAATAAATATGAGTGGGAGACAAGTTGGTGTTAATGCGGGCTGTAGCAGCACAGCAACCGTGCAACCTTATTATTATGCATTAAATGTGAAGGTTTGTTGTCCAGTGTGGTGATTAGTGTTGTTGGCAGTGGGCAGGGACAGCGGAGTCTCAGACACACCTTGTTCCCACAAATAACCAACTATTTGAGACATTATGGACAGATGTAAGACAGATGTAAGCATCAAGTAGCTGGGAAAAGAGGACGAGAAGTCCCACAGACTTCTAAATCCCTCAAATCCCCCTTGCTCAGCTTAGGGGACATTGGACACAATCATCAGTTTGGCTCTGTACACCACCACAATGGATTTAAAATTAAACAACCAAGATGTGCTTTAACTGCAGAATTCCATCTTTAATTTGAGGGTATTTACATCTCAATCAGGTGACCAGTGTAGGAATTACATTATATGTTAAGGGACCAAAATGACATTTTAATGGACCAAAAGTAATGGACAAACTAACATAATCATCCAATCATCCAAATGAGTTCTGAAGCATTTAGTTGAATATGAGCAGATGATATTGCCAGAAACACGTCAGAATTTATCCTGCTGCTGTTGTCAGTAGTCACATCATCAATAAATGCAAGGGAATCAATTGTATGAACAGTCATACATGCCCACACGTGGATGTCCTACACACAGTCATACATGCCCACACATGGATGTCCTACACACAGTCATACATGCCCACATGTGGACATGTATGACTGTGGATGATTGGATGATTATGTTAGTTTGTCCATTGTACTTTTGGTCCCTTAAAATGTAATTTTGGTCCCTTAACATATAATGTAATTCCTACACTGGTCACCTGATTGAGATGTAAATGCCCTCAAATTAAAGATGGAATTCTGCAGTTAAAGCACATCTTGGTTGTTTAATTTTAAATCCATTGTGGTGGTGTACAAAGCCAAACTGATGATTGTGTCCAACGTCCAAATATATATGGACCTAACGGTATCTAGCTAAAGACTTTAAATCAGGCTAAGGCTGCTGTAGTCTATAAGTATATATGTTACATATTAGTATTGTGCCTAATTACCCCATTTACAGACTTTTGGAGAGAGCAAATGTGACTTTTTATTGTAATGCTTTGTTAAAGGCGAGAGCACCGTTTAAACCCAAAGACAGACAGCACATTCCCACCAGATGTTAAGTATTGTAGGAATGCTCGACAAAAAAGTTGAGAAGTGGTCACATGACGCCAAAACTGGATCTGTAACTGTGTATTGAAACACTTAGACACACTTATATGACACCCTTATCACACTTAGAGCTCTTATATGACACCCTTATCACACTTAGTGCTCTTATATGACACCCTTATCACACTTAGAGCTCTTACATGACACCCTTATCACACTTAGAGCTCTTATATGACACCCTTATCACACTTAGAGCTCTTATATGACACCCTTATCACACTTAGAGCTCTTACATGACACCCTTATCACACTTAGAGCTCTTACATGACACCCTTATCACACTTAGAGCTCTTATATGACACCCTTATCACACTTAGAGCTCTTACATGACACCCTTATCACACTTAGAGCTCTTATATGACACCCTTATCACACTTAGAGCTCTTATATGACACCCTTATCACACTTAGAGCTCTTATATGACACCCTTATCACACTTAGAGCTCTACATGACACCCTTATCACACTTAGAGCTCTACATGACACCCTTATCACACTTAGAGCTCTTATATGACACCCTTATCACACTTAGAGCTCTACATGACACCCTTATCACACTTAGAGCTCTTATATGACACCCTTATCACACTTAGAGCTCTACATGACACCCTTATCACACTTAGAGCTCTACATGACACCCTTATCACACTTAGAGCTCTACATGACACCCTTATCGAGCTCTACACGACACCTTTATTACTAACAACAAAAAGGATGGCAACTCTAAAACCTTTCATGTAATAACATTCATGAAAAGACTAAATAATTTTAAGCCTCATCTGAAATTGCAGATTGTGCGCCTAATTGTGCTTAATTATGCTACTGTGACAAGGTACAAAAGCAGGTATTTTTTCAGGATAGTAGTAATGTACTACTTTAAACGTTTAAACCACGTGTGATTTACTATTGAGTTGAATCGTCCACCTTGATGCCAAGTTATGTTATGCAAATGCAGAAGCAAGTGAGCAATAAATGAAGGAGGTGAAGATTAAGAAGAGGTTGTAACACTTAACTAATTGTGATCAATTAATTGTAGTCCTATGTTAGCTGCTATATAACCCACATAATATCCTTGATAATAATCACAAAGAAAGAGGACCATAGAAATATATCACCTCGCGAATGAAATAGTCGGCGTTTGAAGATGAAACCAAATCAGTGTGTGATTATTCACCTGTATAAAGAGTAGCTTCTGCTACTTGGTTGAAGAGTCCTAAAAGCACCATAGCCCAGTGTTTTGATGTATATGTAATGAAGAGGGACTTCAAAGTGCTGGTCTGCCTGAAGCTGCATCATTCAGTGGGGAGTTCAGCGCCAATTCATTTTGGAATAACGGGGCTGGATACTAAGCAGTCGATGCATCAACGTGTCTGCAAAGTTCAGACCAACGAGTGGATGTGTTGACTGAGGCCATGTTCTGCTTTACAAAGCACACACGTCCAGTGAGCACATCGACTGGGAGGGAGTGGTGGCATGTCACTTTAAATCTCACTGCCCATGTTATCCAGTATTATTATTATATAGATTTTTTTTTGTTTTGTATATGATAAATTTGGTTGCCCTATATAGTCCCAAGTGAGCGGAGCAGTCAGTACCTTGAAGTGCCTCTGTCAACGACAGCTGAGAAATGAGAGCACATATAGAGTGAGGGGACTGCCTTAGTGACAGCACAGTGAGGAGGGAGGGGGGGTGGCACACATGGAAATCAGCAAAAAGCACACTGAAGGTTAGGAAAAATACTACAGTCTTTATTGGAAAATATTAGTATGTGTGGCACTGTGTGATAATAGTAATAATAATAATAATAATAATATATCCTATATAATCATAATAATTCCATGCAAATAAAGACCAAAGGCAAGGCCCAACCATGCTTTCTGTAGGGTTAACAGAACAGAAGCAGCATCCAATGAGTAGATGTGTATGCTTGACAGCACAGTTCAGTACAGCAGGGACATCTCTACACAAAGAGTACATTGGAATCTGCTGTTCAATGTGGAAAAAACAAAAAGTATAAAATGACCATGCATTAGGATCTAATACAAGAACATAAGGTAGAAAACCACAACCAAAGAATAAAGACATTTTGATTCTAAAAGGAGTTCTACAGCAGTGCAGGATATACACATCCCTGTAAAATGGATAGCATTCTGGAGGTGTCTGAAGAAAGACTTGCATGACAGTGGAAAGGGGGATTTTTTTTTTTTTATGGAAAAATGGTCTATATAGTCGCGGGAATTTATTGTGACCAACTAAAATGGGCTCAATTCAATGAGCAGGAACAAAGGCTTTCACACGTGGACGGGATCATGATGAGCAGCCATTTAGACACCCCTCAAACAGGTGCAGGTGGACCATCAAAGGTGAAGATAACAGCACACACACACACGGCTACTGTGCTTTCAATGTGGCGCGTATATCGGCCACTCGGCTGCTATGAGGAGAGTAGTATTATTTACCATCGTAATGATTTAGTCCAAGTTTCCAATAAGGTGATCAGACAACTGCTCATTGATGATGAAAGCAGGTACAAAGCACCTTTGCAAAGGGGATGGAGACACTATGTAATCGAATCGGGGGGGAAGGGGGGGGCGTCAAAATCTATCCACTTTACAGAAATGTACAGCAGAATGTAGTCTATCCACACTGAATGGGAGAATCACAATGACATTCTGTAGTAAACATCTAAATGCTACAAAAATGGGTTATTTCACTAAAGAGCAACATGACAGTTTAAATAAAGACAAACTGCTTTCTACAGAAGGTGTTATTCTTTAGTCGGTTACACAGAAGGATACGGTATGAGTGGGGAACTCGCTTTTTTAATGCCAATGTCGTCTCCAGATGGAAAGAGGAAATGAGGAAGAAGGGGTTCACAATACAGCTAGATGCAGAGAACAGGCAGGCAGAGGGCTAACGGCAGACAGCAGCAGATGATCGTTAGCTACACAATGGAGGGGGGACAAAGAATGTAGAGCCAGCCTCGATACTATGGAACAGGAAAAAAGAACAGAAATAAAAGCACAATGAAATCATTGGTGCTACTGCATGTATTTTAACAATGCACGTCAAATTATTATTATTTATCACTATTATTATTATTACATAATCAGCACAGATAGCCTGCTGCAATGGAGGGTGTTATTTTGCCCAATTTAGCTACTGGGTTTTGCCATCAAGCAAAACAAAATGGGTGTGGGGGTTGGTGGGGGTGTCGGATCACTGATGGAGCATCTGCAGACTTATTTATTTACAGCGTTTCCCATCTGACAAAATAGCCACATTAGTTACAGGTTTAGGGGCAAAACGCCACCATTTTACAGCCCTTTTAGAATAGACCGTATACCCTAATCTGAGGTAACGTTATTACAGCCATACAGTGTGTGTGTGTGGCTCTGAAGACAACGCTATAGTGAGTGTGATTAGCTATATCGCTACCGTGAAAATGGATCGCATGGAATCAGCAGACTCACTGCCAATTAACCAATTTACACAGACAGAAACACAACCCCCGGTAAACGTTAGTTAAACAATCGAGTTGTCAACCTGATCGACGGGGCTACGTTACAGCTGCTCGCTGCTCGGGCAAATGACCAACACATCCACGTTAAACCAAGCCAAGCCAAGGGCGAGCTGGTACATTTGGATTTAACAAGCTGGTGGTCAGTAGCAGCTATGATGATTTAACAAGCTGTTGGTCAGTAGCAGCTATGATTTAACAAGCTGTTGGTCAGTAGCAGCTATGATTTAACACGCTGTTGGTCAGTAGCAGCTATGATTTAACACGCTGTTGGTCAGTAGCAGCTATGAAAATAGACCAAACATCGCGCTAGCCATGGTGAGCAGAGCTGCTATTGACTTTGACAGCTGCCGTCATTTGGTGCGGTTTAACAGGCCCCATAGACAATAAACGTGTATTAATTAGACGCGTGTCTTTAATAATAATAATTAGAAAAAGCTCGATTTTTGTCGTCTTTATTCGGCTATTGAATTAACGCGACGTTACCAATAGCAAGAAGCTAGGCTATTCTAGGCTATTCTCGCTATCGTTATCCTTTTGCTAGCAGGTGTCAGCTCTTTAGGTTGTGTTGGTTATTATTTGCTGAACGCTGAGAAATGGTTAGGATAAAAGAGAAGATAAAAAAAATCATACCTCTGTTTCTAACGGAACCGAAAACGGGGAGAACCAAATATCCAACATGTACTAACACCATCCTGGCTCCTTTGTTGTGTGGGTGGCTCTGGCCAGTGAGACAGATGGTCCATGGAAATGCTCCCCTCCAATCCCAGCGCGTTCAAACAGACAGGCACACAAAGACGGGAGCAGCCAATCACTGACCTCCTCTGCCGGGAGCAGCCAATGACCGACCTCCTCTGCCGAGAGCCCTCTGGCTTTGGCACCCGGCTCAGCCAATGAGAGCACCTGTGGGTGCCGAGTGGGTCGCAAAGAGGTGGAGATGTCTGCGTTTTAGGCCACCCCCCCTTTGATAAGATTTCACCCCAGGCACCCCCATATGGGAAAGTTGTTGTTGTTCATTGATTAATATGCAACTACATCCGACTACTGTGAAACCTACAGTTGTCATTATGCTGATACATTTTCTATTTGGGATCATTTTCTAGTCAATTAAATTCTAGTATAATTAAAGTTTCTAATTATTCTAATCTTCACTATTAAAATAATAATGACAAGTAAACCTGCACTCATATTAAATGTAGCCTATAATTGCCCTGGCTGTACACATGCTAAACACTCTCACAGTGGCCTAAGCCAGAAGGTTGTAGGAACAGATGGGCATGGGGAGGTTGAGGGGGGTCAGTGTCACTAAACTCTCAGTCCCATATGTCCTCATCTATCTCACCTAACCCTCTTGCAGTTCCCACCATCTAACAAAGACCTGAGCCCTGCACAATGATCTACTCAAAGTGCAGGTCAAGCTACTGCAACAAAGTGCCCTTTGCATCGAAAACAACAGAAATGTTTGACTGCTACTCCAACAAGCATCAACATAACACTCATGGAAATGAATAAAGATGGTTCCCCCTACTTTATGTCTATCTAAGGATCTGGAATATTTCATTTTCTTGGAAGGTATTCTGTTTCTTCCCTTACATTTCCTGACTGCATGGTTAAGCAGTGGATTCATTATGTTCATGAATCATCATCAAACTTATTGGCAAAGTAATTAAATTCAAACAGTCAGAGGCATAAACATGAATGAGAACAGATTAATAAATTCAAACATTCTGCATTCCTAGTCAGTTTGTTCACAGCCGCAGCAATCGAGCAGACTGACATGTCCATTCCAGAAGGTGCCTGGTTAGAGAACTGATCTGTGCTGTGCTGTGCTGTGCATTACCTTGAGCCAAACTCATGAATGACATTTAGCAAATTACCAATCAAGCAGTACATGCTCACTGGTAATTACAGGTAATTACATGCACCATTTTTTGACGAGAACCAGGCCCTCTGGTGGTGGTTTCTGCAGCACTGGTGGTGGTGTCTGCTGCATCAACTGAACTGAACTCAGTTATAACCTGAAATAACCCACTTCCACTTGGAACCGACTCTGAATCTTAAACTGCGTGGCTCAGAATAGGAGGCTGAAGCTATATGAGTCAGAGATTTACCCAGGCCGTCCACGACACCAGCAGCTCCCCGGAGCATTACCATACAGCTGATGCTCTGCCCAGAGGGTGAGCAGCAGAGATGGCTAAAGGACTTTTGGGGTTTTGGGCTAGGAGCCAGGCAGACTGCATTGCTCCAGTCCCGCACATGCTCCCTCATTGTCCCCTTCATGTGAACACCAGATGTCCCTCTAGCGGCAGGTGCCACAGCATGACCTCTGACCCCGCCCCTTTTGTGGGTGACGAGGTTACATTGTTCAGACTGAGGCTGTTGTCTCTCGACTGTCTGGCCACAGCAGAAAAGCAAACAAAGGGACGTCCCTTAACACTTGTACATATAATGCTATTAATTTAAATCTAGACAGACAAGAACATACCCATACACAACACACTATCACCCACTGATAGACAAGAATTAACGCCTAAGTCTGATCAGATACATATATCAGTGCACCAATAGGATCATTATCCTATTATTACTAATATTGGCCATGCACAGACATTATTGGCATTCCACCGATAATGTGCTGAAACAAATATTCACAAGTTATCAGATGTTTCGCATTTAGTCTGAACCTTTGAGAAAAAGAACTGCTCAGATTGTGTTTGATATAAACATGCCTAAAATGACAATAAACACAATGAAACACATTTCATTGGTCAAATTATTTTCTGGGCATAGCATATATAGCCCTTAGTCCCAGTTAGACTACAGTACTCTGAGTGCCAAATTTGAGGGATACAATTCAAGTAAACTTTCATCAGACACCAGTTGATCCAATTTAAAGTCACTCACCGTCTTCACTATTCCAAGCATAAATGACACAAGATCTTCCCTTCTGTCTCACCACTGTGTGACAGGTGTCAAGTGTCAGAGGGCACACTATCTCATGCCTTCTGGTTCTGCCCTTCACTAACGGGATTCTGGGCCAAAATATTTGACTGGTACTCTAGTCTAAGGCCTACACAATAACCCTTCAGCCGGAGGCAGAACTCGCCATCTTTGGCTGCTCAGAGTCCTCTCTGAACTTCCCTACAGCTGTGCAACAGTCTCTGACACAGGGGACAACTGTTGCCAAAAAATGAATTCTGAAGGAATGGAAGTCCTCCTCTTCACCTTCTTTCCAACTGTGGTTGACGGACATGACCTCTGTTATACGGATGGAGAGACTTAGGTTCCTGAGAACCAATTCACTTTAAAAAGTTTTCAACCATTTGGAACCCATTTCTAGCCTACCTTGATGAGGTTAGGTGTGACAGGTGACTCACCTGGCTGGTTTCAAGATTCAACATTTTTATTGTCACTATTGCCAAGGACGCACGTGTGAAATGTTTATGCTGTAGGCTCCGTTACAGACAAGGTGCAGTAGGTAAAGTAGTGCAACATAGCTAACTAGGGCAAACAATGTAAACAGTGTGTGTAAATAGAATAATAAGGTATTACATTAAGGTATTCAAATATAATAAGGTATTAAAATAGAATGAGATGGAATAGATATAAAAGTATCCAGATGTGCAAATGTCAATAATCCAGGTTTATGTATTGAGCAGTCTCGTAGCCTGTTTCTCTCATGGACCCTTTGCGTGGGATCCCGGGCACAACATCTCTCACAAGCACATAAGCACCTTATGCAGCTGGTAATCACGTAATATTCAATGTCAATAATATGTTTTTTCTTTTCGTTTTATGTGTGAGCGTGTTCGGTTGACTTGTCTGTTCATTGTTCTGAACATTTTAAAATAAAATATTGATGCAATGCAACGCAACATGTGTATCTATCCATCTATAATTGAAAGCTAAAACTCCTCCCATCGGTCTCCATTAGTTTACAACACTTGTGCAGAGACTCTACAGTCTACAGACACTGTGTACAGTCTACAGACACTGTGTGTACAGTCTGTGTGTACAGTCTACAGACACTGTGTGTACAGTACAGACATTGTGTAGTCTACAGACACTGTGTAGTCTACAGACACTGTGTGTACAGTCTACAGACACTGTGTACAATCTACAGACACTGTGTGTACAGTCTACAGACACTGTGTGTACAGTCTACAGACACTGTGTACAATCTACAGACACTGTGTACAGTCTACAGACAGTGTGTGTACAGTCTACAGACACTGTGTGTACAGTCTACAGACACTGTGTACAATCTACAGACACTGTGTACAGTCTACAGTGTGTGTACAGTCTACAGACACTGTGTGTACAGTACAGACACTGTGTAGTCTACAGACACTGTGCTATCAACCATGGAGTTTTCTTAGGGACAAGAAAATAAACTACAACACAGCAATTAAATAATACTCTATTTATTTAGTTTTAAAATAGTTTCCTTTTGTTCTACAGACATAATTTCGAGGAAGTCAAGGACTTGCAGAAGCAACAAAAATATTAAACACTCTTTTTTTTGTTAATTTAAAAATACTGACAGTAAAATAAATGAAAATAATAAGAACATGATTAAATCACTGGTAATGAGGGTAATATCTGAGTTGTGGTTAAAGATGTGACAAAACATGCTTATGTGCAACCATAGTGGAGCATCACTGCTCTATTCAACCACTTTCCCTAACTGCTCTATTCAACCACTTTCCCTAACTGCTCTATTCAACCACTTTCCCTAAAGGCAAGAGCTGTGTCTTACTTAACTGACATTTCATAAGAACCATAAGGAACAATAGCAAAATGGATTGAGTTTTTTTGCATGCAAGAGTGGTCTGGAAAAAAATAACTGTCTAATTACAGTGATAGCTGCATTATAATAGTGGAAAGAACTGGCCAATTAAAAAAACAAAATATCAAGGTAAATCTTGAGTTTGAAATGGTACTCTTTGTCACATCGTTTCACAACATGCTCTGAGAATTGAAGGTTAAACTTTCAAAATCGCAGTCCTATCTCGACCTATCAAGCAAATTCAGTTTTAAAAGAGATAAAGCTGGGAAGAAATGCAAAGAAGATGAACTGAAACGCTATAAATATCTCAAGTCTCACAGATGTGTTTGTCGTCAACAGTTTCCATTTAGACTTTGGTTTAGTTCTGGTGTCTAGGACTTTCCCTTTCTGTGACCAGCAGAAGCGAAATGGTACAACCCAATCCTCCTCAGGAGGGACTGAGACAACTCAATCCTCCTCAGGAGGGACTGAGGAAGGGGGATGTGATGTAATCTGCCATAAACCCAGTTGAAGTGGTAAAACCGTGTGTGAAATTGGATCATTGATTAAAAAAACGGACCGGGCTTGGCTGCAGTCGCCCCGGGGCTGCAGTACCGCACGAGGACCACAGGGAAGGAGACGGTAGCAAGCAAGCCCAGAGGATCAGGGTCAGAACAGTTCATACATTAAATGTATCTACTAAGCCCCACAGCACTTGACTCTTTCTATCTATGTACTAAATTCACATCTATTATTAAAATATCTGTTGTTGAGATAGCAAAATCCACTACTTTTGAAGGTAAAAGAATAAGCTATATATAGAATTCTGAAAGAAAATAGTGCACATTTCAAGGAATTCAGGCCATCTTGCGTTGCAATATTCACTGGAAGATACGTTTTCCTCAGTTGTTCTAAAGGCCTGGGCTCCCCGGGAGGTTCTAAAGGCCTGGGCTGCCCGGGAGGTTCTAAAGGCCTGGAGTCCCCGGGAGGTTCTAAAGGCCTGGGCTCCCCGGGAGGTTCAGAGGAGGAGGTTCTAAAGGCCTGGAGTCCCCGGGAGGTTCTAAAGGCCTGGGGTCCCCGGGAGGTTCAGAGGAGGAGACCTCATCCACTCAAGATAAGCACACAAACCAGAAGAGTGCACCCACCCAGTCAGCAATGCAGACTCATACATTCACTGAGAACTACGTCACCTGGCTGGCACACTTTCACACTCTGTAGCAAATATGTGGCTTCATCAAAACAGAGGTACATCATCTGCATTGCCATATAGTATAGCTTTGGTGGAAAGAATTGAGTAGTATTTTGTAGTGTTCGGGTGGTGCATGTGTCCGTCTGTGCATTGACTTTAACCAGTGGTTTTCTTTCTGAAGAGGAAAAAATGCAGATACTAATAAAATGCAGATACTAATGATGCCATAACCGAAACAAAATCTGTCAATTAAATGAAAAACATAGGACAGCACCAGAGCACAAAGCTATGCTATGCTAGGCACCGACTGTATAAGAAAGCAAAGCTAGTATCAATGCAGGACTGACGGTGGAACCAGTGGTGAGACTTTAGAAAACTCAACAAAATTGACCATACAGAGAAATCCAAAGGGAAAACAGCCATCGATCTACTATGCTCTCTAGTACAACAGCTGGTGTACCAGCTGCCATGCTGTCTTGACTGCAGATAACAAACCCAACCCAGTCTGAGAATATGCTCCTACGAGTCAGTGTGTAGTGTGGCAGATCATCAGTCTGCTCTGTCTTTATTACATTTACTATACAGCTTGAAGCCTACCACACAAACCACTCCCTACCTAAATGAGGTATTAAATGAAGGGAGGATATTGCTATAACAGTTAAATTCCTGTTAGACTTCCACCTGCACTGTAAGGCTACGTTCACACCGCAAACCTGATTTATTGCTCGGATATACATGTATATATATATTTGCTCTGATTTTTTTTGTTTGGCTGTTCACACTTTTTTTGGGGGGGGCGGGGGTTGGATGCACGATATTTCAGCAATCATATCAGTATCAGCCAATGTTAGTCATTTTTTAACATGTCGTCATCGGTCTGATGTTGCAATGTTAATATCAGCCCAAATGTTCACATTGAGAGGAAACAACGTGGTAAATCTCTGATTTATGGGCTTTTCCAAATGTTTTGGAAGTAAAGAAATTCGTTGCTTTTTCAAATTCACAATGTTTACATGTGTTTTTCAGTTAGTAAGTATGTGCAAAATTTGATTACCATAGAAATGTGAATACAGATCAGAATGGAAAAGGTCAGATTCCATGTGTGTTGTCACACAGCGATGAAAAAAACAAAAACAGACCTGAGTCACTGGTGTGTGTGTGTGTGTGTGTGTGTGTGTGTGTGTGGGGGGGGGGGGGGGGGGCAGATTTGGGCCACTTTGCCTGCAGTGTGAGTGAACGTAGCCTAACGCCTTGTCGTCTTATTACAACTAGATTCATCCTTTAGTTGTCATTGCTGACAAGCCATGATCAGGGAATCACTTCAGTAGAATGGCTTTAATACACATGATTGTTGGACAGTAGGCTAAAAACAAACAGTACTCTGGGACGAGAAAGGTCCACGGGCAGTTACACGTGCGCCTGTAACTCTAGGAAGGATTTCAGCCATAACATGGAGGCGCAGTCAGAGGGAGCAGGGAGAGAGAGAGAGAGAGAGAGAGAGAGAAGTAAGGAGTCTTCAGTGTACACGTTCTTTAGAGTAGGTATTTGTGTCCGGTGTCCTCGTCCAGTGTCAGATCCACCACTTCAGGAGGGGACACCCAGTTGGGCTGAGGGGAAACGCTAGTCCAGAGCTGTGGCTGCCTTGTGCTCTTCAACTGCTCCACTGAGTTTGCCTTCCAGGAGGACAAGCTCTTGATCACCCCTCCACATGGATGGGCACATCTGGATTAAAAAAGAAATACACAACAACTGTGTAAGGATCCAAAACGCTGTTGTAAACAACACAGTTGCTAAAACACATCCTAAAACCCACATGAAGTGTCCTTCCTTAACTAAGCAATACAGTTGGTATATATAAGGTTTGTGTTGGAACTCTTAACTAGAGCCTGACTGATACTGGACTTTTTAGGCCGATGCCGATATTAGGGAGTAAAGAAATTCCGATATCGATATATATCGGCCGATATTCTTATATTATATATACCCATTCATTATATTACACAATTTATTTGCAACGATCCCTCAAATATCAAACACTTTCAAACACAGATATGTCTTGACATGACTTGAGATATGTAATGTAGGGAGGATATTTTACAGCTTATCAATCAACTTTATTGTCCAAAATTACATCAATGCAATGAAACCGTAAACTTCACTGGGAATTTAATAATGATAAATAACTAGAAATAGAAAAACACAAACAGAACAAATATAAAATATAACTAATATAATATCGGTCGGCTCTACTCTCAACATGTATTTTTGTGTTGTTGACCCGTCTCTTTACCGTGTGTTTTCCTGCACTCCTACTATCTCCACCTCACTATCTGAGGAGCCGATGTGAATCTGTCCCTTGTGTAGAGAACTCTCCCTGTGGGACAGCAGCTCTGCCTCCACGTGTCCTGAAACAAACAACGGAGACAAAGTCACACACTTGAAGGAGACAGCAGCCTGAGGCCGTGTTCACACACAAAGACAGCAACTGCTTTGACACAGACAGACGAGGACAAAACAATGATGGACGTCTGACACTGTTCTGGACTGGATAACAGGGAGACATATTTTTGGACACAAAATAGTGGTCTTTTTGTTCACGTCAGCTAGTCTCTGGTGATTTTGATTTGATTTTTGACTTGCAACACAGTGGTGCGTGGGACGAGGACAGTTGTACTTCAGAGGTTGTCCAGCAGAGGTTACTAGGATTCACACCCGTTAACCCCACATAGCAGGTTGCATATTGGTGACACCCATGCCTCTAAATGTCTTCACTCAGAGGAGTGGACATTGTCAGTTTGGATACACCGGGTTTGTAACTGACCTGAGAGAGAGCTCAGAGCTCTAATAGAGCCAGAGTGAGCGGCCATATCCTGGCCTCTGTGTGTTTCTAGCTCACTCTTTATCACGCTGGGCCGGACTGTCTCCACACTCAAACTCTCCTGGTTAGAATCAGTGTCTGAAATATCATAGTGACCCACTACTGGAGGCCCGTCTGCAGAAAACAAAGAAAACACTTCGTTATTCAGATCATGCTGTGTGGAGCAGAAGATGGGACAGGACAGCGCCTCCTAGCTTCAGCTGTACAACATGCAAGGCAACACGGAGAGCCTAAGTAACGCCCTCTTTCGGGTTCGGCATGGGACCCAAGGGATTTTATTCCCCATTCATTTTCACATAGACATTTTGAAAAAGAAGAGTACTAGTAGTTAGTACAAGGCATGGGTCGATTTCCGGTTTTACCGGTTCGGTTCGGTGTACGAGCCCAAACCGGTTTGATCACGTGCAAACCGAAAAAAACGTTTATTTTTATTTTATTTTTTTAATAAAAAAAAATAGTGCCAATCCATTCTGATTGCACTATTTTTCGTATTAGCCTCTTCTCAAGTTGCACTAGCAGGCAAAAGTCTTATTTTGTTTATTATGTTGATGTTTGAAGAAAGGTTAAGCTGAATAGTTATGAGAAATAAAAACCGTGTGTTGTTACAGTTAAATGGTTCAGCTTATTTGTATTCAGTGTTCGTGCTGGTTGGCATACCAGCTTAGAGGTGCATTATCGCCACCAACTGCAGTCGCATTACAGTCATTTATGGGCTACACTAATTTTTTTTTTTGCGTGTAAAATTAGATATACCGGTTTGCTATTTTTTGGGGGGGGGGATATCGAACCGGTTTCAAAATTTTCAAACCGACCCATGCCTAGTAGTAGTTAGTAGGAGCCGTAGTTAGTAGGCTAGCCATAGTAATAGTAGTTATTAGTAGTAGTAGTAATTAGCAGCTGTAGTAGTTCGTAGTTACTACTAACTACTACTAACTACTATTACTTAGTACTTAGTAGTAGTCTGAGTGAAATGTTCCATGTTCTCAGGTCTCTCCTGATTCTGAATAGTGCTGAATCACTTGGTTTGACCAAGTTCAACTCTTTTTGAAGCATGTATGGAAAACTGAATGAAATCCATTAGGTCGCATGCCAAACCAGGAAGAGGGTGTGACTTGGGCAATCCACACCCCATCGTCCAAACTAATGATGCTATATGAATGAATGCGCATCAAGAGGCTATAATAATAGTAAACATTTGGCCTATGCATTGTGATCATGCTGGCCGTGCTGTAACACAATTATAGAATGCTTCCACTGTCAAAAGGACTAGCTATGAGTCATAATTCAACAAATTAATCTATCTATCTCTGTCTAGATAGTATCTAGTAGGGCTGGGTATTGGTTCAAATTTCAAGAATCGATTCGATTCCGATTCACAAGGTTCCGAATCGATTAATCCCGATTCGATTCGATTAATTTCAATATCGATTTGGTTAGTGATACTAAAACATGTTTTTTGAGCTGTAACCTGAATTACATGATTGTCCAGTTATGTAACACAGGGGTTCCCAACCTTTTTTGCGTCAAGGACCAGTAGATACATGGGGAAAAAAAAGTTGCGGACTGGTTGTCAATTTTAATGGTTTTAGTTACACATATATTTACTCACCAGGTGGTGACAAAGGGTAAATAACAGCCTTTTCATCTGTCAATAAAGACACTTTCGCAATTATGCACAGTGATTTGATTTCAGCCTATATAATTTCTAAAAATAGATATTAATGATCAAACATTTCCATTCATGTAGCCTACCGTATTTATGTTTTTGTTTCAACTGCAAACATAAATAAACGTCAACTTGAAACTATGTTTCAACTACCACACACAGCCTATGCTTATGTTTATAAAAAAAAAGAAAATGAATAAAAAAAATCGATCTCTGGACATATGAATCGATATCAAAGGATTAAAATAAAAATAGATTAAAAGTCGGAGAATCTATTTTTTTAACCCAGCCCTAGTAAATAGTATCTAGTAGATAGTATCTAGTAGATACTGCCATTTCAGGCAAACACATTTAGGTAGGTACAGTAATAAGGTGGAAAGAGTGATTGTGCTTGCAATGCACTAACAAACATATTACAGCAGTACTTTTGTGTCTCTGTTTAATGCTTTTAAAATAACAGCCATTCACATAAAAACGACACCAGAATACAATCGTTAGAAAACATGTCCAAAGTAAAGTCATCTTATTCAGTGAATGAATCATAACAGAGAAGCCAAACGGACAATAGAACGTGAAGTCCCTGCGTTACAACAACATGCATCTCTGTTCTACCCTGTAAAAAGGAGGAGTCCCTGGGAGGGACACACACACACTGCTATCCAGACACATGCCTGTGAGTGTGAGGACCACCTGGACATGGACTACTGCCCCGTGTGTAGGGGTGACCAATAAGAGAAACGGGAGGGTACCAGGGGGTCACCAGAGGAACCAAGCACTTGTCAATGTAAAGGCCAGGTCATAAAGATAGAAAAAGACTCGTGTAAACTAGGATAGTCTCTTTGGTAAACATTGGACTGTCCTCAGTGCTGTTTTTAATGCTCCCTTTACCATGTAGACAACGCAGGAGCAATACCAGATCATTTAAAAGCCATTTCAGTTGAAAACAAACTGAGGACCACTATTAGTAATAGTACACCATAATATATATATATATATATATATACCGTATATATATATATATATACCGTATATATACTGTATATATATATATATATTTCACACAGACTCCAAAAACAAAACCATGACACCAAGAGAAAGTAAATAATAGAAAATGTTCTGTCACATTGATGAACCTGAGCAGAGGTTGAGCTTGCACACATGCTGCGGTCTGCTGATGAAAACTCATCTAGATGCTACTTTACATAATCACACAGAAGTCACATGCAGACAGGAGGAGGGGGAAAAACCATTTGACGCGTTCAGCTGAAATGATTGTAGAAGTCACAATCAAAAGAGCTATACAATAGATACACAAAATGCAACACTTTCAACATCCTAACTATGAATAGGTTTAGGTCACGGATTCCTTCATCAATGTCTGTGATGGCTGGATTAGTGTTTTGAGTGTAAGGAGGACTGTGACACTATAGTCTTGCGAGGGTTGAGGGAGCGACGCGTGTCCGTCCGTCCGCGTCAAAGACCACAGGATCTGAACCAGAGAAGGCCACTTGATCGCCTGGATCATTCAGTCTTAGTGATTTTGTAAATCAGTAAACGTTCATCTTAGCCACATGCACCATAACGCAGCTGTATCACTGCTGTACATCTCTTCAGTTTCACACCTGGCTTTTCAAGTGTTGAAACATCGGCCAAGCTGGCAGGCTGCAGACCAGTGCAAATAACCATAACAAGGAGATTATAATACAGCGTTTTGAGGCTCTTGATAATGTAGCTAATATACCCGCAACAAAAGACGACATGCCTTATTTGATGTCCATGATCTATATATAGGCTGATCTATATATAGGCTTCTAATCTATATATAGGCATCTAAAAATAAACATTGGGAGTCATTTCTCCCTCACCAGTTTCATTCATTACTGCACAAAGGCAGTACTGCAGCAATGGAAGCAAGGACAACAAAGTCGTACATGGTGTAAATAAAAAAATAAAATAAAAAAAACAATCTAATCTAATTACGTTCCTATGTTCTCAAAAACAAAGCTAAAAACTGTGTCGGTTAGTATATTGTATTTATATTAGAGGCAAACCATTTTTTGTTGTCATGTTTTGATGTTAAAGCTATGCCACCAAAATAAAGGTTGTCGTCACAAGAGTTAAAAAGTCCTGAACCAATTAGAAGCAAAGAGCAGGCATAGTTCAGGGAAAAGGTGGGCTAATGTATTTTGTGTTGAACCTGATTCCTAAGATGCTCTCTGCGTATCATTCCCAGCATGAAGTCAGTATGACAAGGCACATGCTACCAAGCAGCAGCATCCAACCTAGCAGTGTTTCCCCTAGAAACTTTTTCAGGCCTGGAGGGATTTCGAAACGTACCCCGACGTCAACGGTGGGGGCCCTCGCTGGCGACGCTAAACTTTTAGCTAACCTGTTCGCATCTATGTTGGCAATGGCATCCCAAGTATCATCATACTATTATGGGATGCGATGCGAAAAGTTGTATTATGGGATGTGCGTTTCCCAGGCAACGACACGTTGACACGTTTTGGAACAGCGCTGCACGCTGGCACGATGCTCCTAAAAGCAAAATGCGTATTGTTTTGAATGATTTGGCATCTTCTATTACTGTCAACACCAGTATTGTAATAATATGCCATAAAGGTTTATTGAAATTCTGGGGAGAGCAAAAAAAAATCGGAGAAAAAAGTTTTATTTTTATTTTTTACAATTGTTTTTCTGTGTCGTTGGCCTGGCGGGCCCACCAGGCCTGTAGAATGGTAGGGGAAACACTGCCTAGCATTTTAATAATGGCTACCAAGGTTCTGTTTTTTTAGACAGCCGCTGTGTGTGTGTGTGTGTGTGTGTGTGTGTGTGTGTGTGTGTGTGAGAGAGAGAGAGAGAGAGAACGTGAAGTTGGTAAACAAGAAAACACCGTGAATCGTCCATACAGCAGCAATACAATAAGAGCCCTGACTGGAGAGTCTTTTGAAATACTTGTCACAACAGAACAACAACAGGCTTCTCACGGTAACTGTTCTTTCCTGTACAAACAAGTCATTTGGCTGCATCACTCAAACAGCTGAGTTGAAGGATTGAGAAGGTTTCAACTCTCACAGTGATTCAGTGCTGCAGGCCTCAAGGTCCTGCACAGTAAACAACAAGTCTTTCAAATGAAATGAACAGCTCCGGCCCAGCTGCTGCTGCTGCAGGTGGAGGTGGGACAGTGGAGTGGAATTGTCCTGCCATCACGTCGTTTAGAAACACCCACAGCTATGCTTTCTGCATCCACTAGGTGGTCTGTACGTGGTAAGATCACAGTATACAACTGTGAGGAGTGAACTCGACAGACTGGAGAGAGCAGGGTGTGGAACTCTACACAGTGAAGAGAGCAGGGTGTGGAACTCTACACATTGAAGAGAGCGGGGTCTGGAACTCCGAGGTTTCCGTTTTGAGTGACCACTTCAGGTAGGACGTTGTTGTTGTTGTTGTTCATAGGGGCAGCAGGGGTGAGACTGGCGTTGTCTCGGGCCAACATGTAAGCCGCCATGGTCTCTGCAGACTCTGATGATGGCAGGAAGGAACTGGGGGGGGACGGTCGCGCCCCGCGGCCTCGGGTGTGTCTCCGCCTCCGCCCCTCCGGGGCGTCGCTCGAGCGCTTGGACGAGTCGTCGTCGGAGTCGAGGCGCGCCAGCTTTTCCATCCAGACGCGGAAGCGCTCCTCGGTCTGCCGCTGCATCAGCGCAAAGCGCGTCATGGCCTCCTCCAGAACGCTGCCGATGCTGTTCCTGTCCCACGAGCCGCTGTCCAGCAGCCCGTGGATCTGGGCGGCGCCCACTCTGGTTCTCTCCGTAGCACGTCTGAAGCCAGCTTTAAAGACATTGAGGCCAAAGCCATAAGAAAATACACTCGCACTTTTCATGCTTCCAAGGTGGACTTTTGTTTTCAAAAGAGGAAAATGGCAAAGTTTGTTTTTGGTTACGTGCAGAATCAGATCGACTCGTTCATGCTGATGGACTATCATCTAGCATGCATGTTGGAGGAGCACTGAAACATCTCTGTGCGGAATGCAAAAAAAATGGTTGATAACATTTCATGTTCTACAGGTTTCTACAGGAGGATAACAAACTGGGTGTCTCGGGCGACTGATTCAGTGGCTGCTGAGGTTGGGAAGATGCGTTACGTGGTGAGATTTTGAAGTCAACACAACCGAATAATAACGCAGATGAAATTACAAACCTACACACACCAATGACGAAAGAAATAGCTTTGTCTACATGTTTTCACCGATATTAAAACAAAATGAAACAAAAATGGAGCAGGTCAATGTGAGTTGACATAGGCTAACGATAGCTCTCGTTAATGAACATGACTGACTCATTTCACTCTGTGACGATACCTCTCGCTAATGAACATGACTGACTCATTTCACTCTGTGACGATACCTCTCGCTAATGAACATGACTGACTCCTGTCACTCTGTGGATACATGACAGGTAGCCTACATATTGCTCTATTACACAAAAACCTAAAACACACCATGAACTAGATGGAAAATGAAACATGTTCCCAGACCAACCAAATAGGCTATATTGAGAAATAAGTACGGTAATAAACACAGTGAAAAGATCAACCTGATCGTATAGAGACTAGAGAGAGCCTCCTTCAATAGCAGAGAATAGGCAGCAGGCCGGCAGGAACTAGCATCCTGTTGGTAGAGAAACTAACAAACAACTCAACTCACCCAGGAGATTTACACAATTACCAGCAAAGATCAGGTAACTCAGGGGACAAGCACAGGCGTGGTAAACAAGCAGACACAAAGACACCACACATTTGATCTGCTAGTGTTCTTCCTTGTGAAACCCTTATGTGCCTGAGCTTATAGGTTAGAGAAGACCACTCCAAGTAAACCAGTTTAGCAGAGACGTCTGCAGCCACGCTTCACCAAAGCTGTGTGTGTGTGTGTGCGTGCGTGCGTGTACGCGTAAAGACCTTCTATGCAGGTGAAACAGGAGCTATCGGAGCACAGAGTGAGGTGTCCAGTGTGCTGAACCATCTGCTTAGTTCAGATTCAAAACAAGCTGCACGTCTCTGAACACTTCCTACGTTGGAACAGGAAGGAGGGGCGGAAACGACAGTGAATCATGATAGATCGGCTAGAGGGGCGTTCAAAAGCCACAGGTAGATTAGACAACGTTAAGAAAGCAGCATGTTCTAGTTCTAGTTAGAGTCTTCAGGTAAAAGACAACCAACCATTTAAATTAAACTTCTCTCAATTTGGAAATAAAGAATAGAAATCTTTAGAATAGCATTGAGTATTCTCATTAAATGGCACATTCACCAAATACGGTTACAGGCCTAGATTCTCATGTATAAGACAGCTTTTTCTTACTAACACACTAACACTGAAAGGTGGTCGCATACTTAGTCTTGCAGATTGTAGCCTACTAACAGCACACAGTGACATCATATACCACAGTCTATTTAGGGTCAATGCTCAGGATAAAAATGGCCCACTCGTGGAAGCGCACAACTCACAATATAGGTTAGCTTACAGCAGAACACCAGCCCATGTAGATATCATTCTGTATGGACGGAATCATGTCCACTAGACTTCCACAGCATGCACATGAGATCAGACTACTATAAGTGACTGGGGCTCCTGTCTTTCTACATGTGAATGGGTGAATAATCTAAAGACATGGTGAATGAAGACATGAATGAGGAGGAGTGAGTAAACACACACAAACAAAGCAGTGTCCGTATTGATCTGATGTTACTTGGGCTTTGTAAACAGCTCATGTCATTTTCTTACACTATATCATCATGTTATGTGAACAAACTGATTTGAGGTACCTGGACATTTGAGGTCATGCAGGCCTTGAAATTGAGGTTAGAATTTGATGGTGAATTAATTGGTGGTGAAATAATTAATTAAAATAAAAAATAATGTAGGCCTATCATCTTACCATACTAGGTGACAAAATCCCATTGTTTGACACTGGTATATCTGGGTGAGAATAGTGACTATTAGGACATGTAGTGGTTATTAGGACATGTAGTGGTTATTAGGACATGTAGTGGTACTCTCTGTAGATGTACATGTTGTGGAGGTGGGATGTTACCTGGGATATCTGTGTTGATTGTCTTACTGCCGCCTGAGGTGTCGTCGTCGTCCTCCTCAGAGGAGCTGGTGCTGGAGTCACATGTGAGCTCGCTGTCGCTCGTACTGCTGTCCTGCAACAGGTTATACTTCTTCCGCGCTGCTGCCTCCCGTTTCTGTCTCAGCAGACGCATGCGCTCCTTGTGTTTCTGGCTCCGGTGACCTTTCACCTTTGCCAGCTTGCCATTGGTTTGCTTTTCTTGCCCGCCTACTGCCGCCACAGTGTGCTGGCAGCGATTCTTCTTTGCCGCCATCGCGTTAGCCGGCACGTCGCTCTCCGAACGCGACCTCCGGGACTTCCTCCCCGCTGTCGCCGCGGCCCAGGTTTGCCCTCCTGCCGCCTGGCCGGGGTCGGCGGCGGCCTCCATGTTGCCCTCGTCCTCTTCTCCCAGGCGAGGGACGGCCCCTCCTTCTTCCCCTGAGGAGAGAGTGTCTGAGTCGGCCAGGTGGCCGCTGGAGGAGGGGGAGAGCATGCAGGGGTTGGAGGAGTCGCTCTCGTAGACGTTACGGGAGGCAGGCTTGTCACTCCCTGTGGAGGCGTGCTGGGATTCTGGGGAATCGCGGCGGAGCTCCTTCATCAGGCACGGCATGGAGAGGAGGCCCGGCTCGCCCTCCGTATGCAGCGGGCTGTCGCCCTCCTTGTCCCTCGTCGGCGAGCTGGTAGTGGTGGTGGTCTCGGTTTTCAGATGCTCGTCCTGCTCATCGTGGACAGAAGCAGTAGCTGACTCTGCATCAGCAAGGCTCTCTGCATCCACAAATTCCTCTGCCTTCTCTGAGTCAGCCATCTTCATGCTAGTTGAGCCCTCGAGCCCAAAGGTCCAACTAACATGGACCGATGTGCCTGGACAGGAAGTCACCTGGTGGAACACAAACATGACATCATTCATGACCGCTCACAGTCACACTTCATGTTTTGAAGGCATGGAAGATGACTTCTTTCTACAGTATGTGCAAGGTAAACGTCCAGTATACAGGATATATTTGTGTCGAATGGTGGCTCAGGGTTTCGTCCTGGACTTGGCACCAGCCAGTATGTGCTGCTGTCCAAAACATGTGTAATAAATATTCAAATAGAGGTATGACCGCAGTCACCGCACCTAAACGCATATGTGGGTCCTAATTTGCATATTTACATTTTTAAACTCATCTCAAAGTAATGTAGTGTGTCACATAATATACAAAAATCGTGTATTTGAAATTAAAAGCCAGGATTACAAGATCTCTCTCTTGGTACCAGCCATTATGCTGCAGCGGATTATGTGTGTATTATTATTATTTTAGCTAGATTAGACTGGAGTGGAGTAATATTCAAACTCGATATTCTTTACAAACCGACTGAAATCAACACACAACACGGTCAATCTGGGAACCCAGAGTGTATCAGTCTCTGACCGATAAGACTCTGGGTGCCCAGATTGACTCTCACTGTGTACATTACATTACCTAACTTATCTTATGTAGAACATTTCATAAATTGGCATAAACACTTCCTGAATCTTAAATACAGTTTGTTCATATTGGTTGTTAGTAGCACAAAAACCGAATTTGCAGTAAAAGCAGAGATATGTTGTGTCATTTTAGGCAGAAGCTCCCATTATTTTGTGTTGAGAGGTTGGCATCTAAGACGAAAGAAGTTGTGTAACATAACAACAACACGTAACGTTGTTATTATCTCGGCACTTCCAGGTATGAATCTGTGACTGTGTGAGACTGAGGTCGTGACTATGTGTGCAACACCTTCATCTACTACTGAACTTATTAGAAGCGAGTAATAGACACACAGCTTCATCTGTAGCGCCTGAATGAATGGATGTGGTCGTGCAGCTAGCCAAGGCTAGTTAGGGCTCGGGTCCAGACAGACACTAGTTTAGCTGCGTAGTGAGTCTAAGCTCGGTCTTAACCTTTACGCTGTCGAACTTGGCCCGAAGAAGAGCACAAGTCGTGGGCAAACATTGAAGTTGCGGGACAGCTGCTGCTTCGCAAGACCCCCAACATGGAAAGAGTATTTGTCCGTCGAGGGGAGTAACGTTAACAGGCAGGGCAGGCTAATGTCAGCTAACGTTACGTTCACTCAGCTAGGAGCGGTAACGTTAGCATTTCAATCAGCTAAGCTAGTTCACCTAGAACTTACCGTGGTGTTAGTTATATACTTCTTCTCCCAGTGTCCGACTTTTTGACATCTTCGTTAATTTCTAGCCTTTTAATGTAAGGCGCATAAATGATGCACTGCGTGATTAGCTCTTTACTTCTCTACAACTTGGAAAATGTGAAGCTCTTGGCGCAGTGCACTTTACAAGCCCCGGCGGTTAGCTTCGCCAGCTAACGTTAGCTAGCTGTGTTTATTTTAAAATGTCTCCATCAGCCGTCGTTCACAAAAGTACGCTGCTGCATGCGCCACTTCCGGACTGGTTTCAGAGCCGAGCGCCCCCCTGCGGTGGGACAGGGAGCAACAAGGAGCAACACTTCCGGACTGGTTTCAGAGCCGAGCGCCCCCCTGCGGTGGGACAGGGAGCAACAAGGAGCAATGTGACGCACGCACACACACACACGCACACGCGCACGCACACGCGCACGCACGCACACAAATGCCGCAGGGCAGAGATTACGTCGTGGTTACGCCTCAACGTGGGGTCCGGCTCCCCACCAACTGCGCACGACTGCGCAGCTCAGAGAGCCTGACGACGAGAAACTTTTCTCCCCGAGAAGTATGGCAGCCTGCCATATGTGCAGCCCGTGCAGCAGGACGGAGCCCCGGACGCCGACATGCTGTCATGTGTAGCAGCGGCTCTCGCCCGCAGCCTGCCTCGACGGGCTGGATTTGTAAGCAACCCAGACACATCTGTGATGGCTTTCTGTACAACAGTTAGGAATCAGTCCAGCTCCCATGAGGAGGCCATCTTTGCACTGGAGGACACTATGCCCCGTCTCATTGCTAAGTTAGTTCCCCAGTGTTGCCATTTGGTTACAGATTTTGATAAGCTGCCCTCAAATCCACGATAAAACAGTACATTATTTTTGGTGTCAAGGCGATAATGTCATTGTTGATTATCTCCAGCCGTCTAGCTGGACAGCTAGTGTGTCGAACCACTGACAGTCAGTCAATGTGTCAAATGTACAGTCACTTAATCAGGCGTGCAAAAGGTGACAGTCACCTTTTGATCCCAAAATAGGGCACTTAAAGTGAATGATTTCTGAGTCTGCCCTGGCATCTGTTGTCACCTTTTTCACTCTCCATGAGTTTGCATCCCTGCTTACTGCCTGTGACAGTCTCTCTGTAACATTAGTACAGGCAGCCTCTCTTTATCCCGCATGTTTACCTACCTGTGTGGTACACAACTAGCCTGCTGTTCTGTCTTTAGTATGGAGAGAAAATCATGTTAACCCGTCTGCCATCATTTCTGTTGACACCAAACTGCTCTCGTTTCAATTGACTAAAGTTCACAGTTTAAAACGATGTGGCACTGCAGCACACTCCCACCTCCCACTGTCTTCTGGTGGTCGATGATGATGGAATAAGTTCACCAGTGAACCTGTTTTAAAGTGCTGCTTGCAGCTTGGTAAATTGGATACATGCTGAATGCATTATGCTGCTATTATAATTTTTGGTCAATTGTAATGAGATAAAAAATATGAAGCCGTACGTAATTAAACTGTTAAGAGGGACCACTGTGAGTAAAGGCCGCTTTGGAGAACCAGATTGGTGTCTCCACAATGTCCCTGTTATTACCAGTATATAAACATTTAAGCTGAGTTGGCCACTATGTGTACAGTGTATGCACAGTGTAATTCTCTAAATAGTGTGCATTACAAACATAAACAAACCAACAAACACACACAGCCCGGCTCCTAAAGAGGGTTCCTGGAGCGCATGATGCATTGTTGTAGGAATTGTTTGTATTGCAAAAACAGTTTTCATCAAATAAGTAGCCTAATTTCCACTTATTTGCACTGCTACTTGAATAACACTTTGTCCTTTTCCCCATCCTTATTGTTTTCTTCTTTAAGGTATCAAAGAGTGTTGCTGCAGCAGCATGTGTAGGAGTCAGGAATCTGCACAGCGCCACCCCATGGCTGCAGAAAACAGGTCAGTCGTCCAGGAAACCGATGGGCCATCAGACAACACAAGCAGCCAAGCCAACAAGCATAGCAATTATCGAACAGTTGTAAGACTATATCCATATCTGATTTAAATGTAATATTACATTTGAAATGGTTAATTGGTGGGTCCTGATCAGTAAAAAAATAAAATTGCACAGCCGAGGTGTCGTCCATTCTGGAGGAGAAGATCCTGGGAGCCGACACCGGTGCTGACTTGGAGGAGACCGGTCGTGTGCTGTCCATCGGTGACGGTGTCGCCAGGGTGTACGGTCTGAGGAACGTGCAAGCCAAAGAGATGGAAGAGTTCTCCTCCTTCTCAAGGTGAGGCTGATGTCACCTCCAGGCCCACTGACTGGATCTGATGTCACCTCCAGGCCCACTGACTGGATCTGATGTCACCTCCAGGCCCACTGCCTGGATCTGATGTCACCTCCAGGCCCACTGACTGGATCTGATGTCACCTCCAGGCCCACTGCCTGAATCTGATGTCACCTCCAGGCCCACTGCCTGAATCTGATGTCACCTCCAGGCCCACTGCCTGGATCTGATGTCACCTCCAGGCCCACTGACTGGATCTGATGTCACCTCCAGGCCCACTGACTGGAGGAACATGGCAGTGACAGCCTTGAGGCTACAGCAGCAGTCTGGCCAAATATCTGTGTGGAAAGGGAATGTGAAATGGCTCTCCCCTCCCCCAGCAGCTACTGTCGAGCTGCCCTTGAGCAAGGCACATAGCAGCCAGTGCTCCAGTGGCAGCAGGAGAGTATGCTAGCTGCACTGAGCTGCTCCCAAGTGTGAATGTGTGGAACTGTATGAATGAGTGTTGCTGCCTAGGAATGTTGCTCGTCGACTTTCCCTGGATAAAGGTTAAAAAATGAAAATCTGATGATACTTTCTAAACCAGTCTCCAGGATTATGATTTACTCCCTCAGGTTTCACCAGTGGAGTTGCTGCTTGTTTTGGGTGGAGGCAGTTGGTGATGCATTTTCCTTTTTTATGTGTGCAGTGCAAACTATAGAGACACTGCATGAAATAGGCCACACCCATCACGGGGGAAAAGCTCCGTTCATTTCCACACACCAGCGTCATTTTCCTTGAATTAAACATAGCTAAAAGCTGTTGTGTTAAAAGCTGCGCAGACAACAAATGTAAAAAAATTGCCAGTTAAAGTTTTTTTGTACTCCCGAGGAAAACAAGGAAGCCATTGAGAATTGGCGAGAAGAAAAATTTGCAAAATGTTTGAAATTTGAAAAATGTTGCTGTCAATGAAGTAAGTTGGAGTGTTCATCTTCCGTATATACGATCTTTTTGTGCAAGACCCGACGATGCGCGCGACATAGGAGAACGCCAGGATTGGAGGGGGGGTTTCTGTTTTCCCCCATCTTGGGCGTGGTTTCTGAATGATGACGTGCTCCGCAGTGTCTCTATAGGTTCGTGCTGGTGACTTTCTGTGCCTGCTCTCCTACAGGGTATGTCTCTGAACTGATTTCTGTGCCTGCTCTCCTGCAGGGTATGTATCTAAACTGCTGTGCCTGCTCTCCTACAGGGTATGTCTCTGAACTTGGAGCCCGACAACGTTGGAGTTGTGGTGTTTGGTAACGACAAGCTGATCAAGGAGGGCCACATTGTCAAGAGATACGGTGCTATTGTGGATGTGCCCGTTGGCGACGAGCTCCTGGGCCACGTGGTCGACGCTCTGGGCAACGCCATCGACGGAAAGGTCAGAACACGGTGTATTGTATTTTTAAAATTCAAATCCATAAATTTCCCTTTGGGGTTATTTCATAGAATAGCGCGCAGTAACACAGTTTACAGTCCCATGCCTTGAGTTTTCTCCACCTGCCTCTGCACAGGGCCCGCTTGGCTCATCGACGCGTCGGCGCGTGGGTCTGAAGGCCCCTGGTATCATCCCCCGCATCTCTGTGAGGAGCCCATGCAGACGGGCATCAAAGCTGGGCACAGTTTGGTGCCCATTGGTCGTGGACAGCGTGAGCTCATCATTGGTCGTGGACAGCGTGAGCTCATCATTGGTGACAGGCAGACTGGGTGAGAGGATCCATCCTGCCAAAGTGAATTATTTAGTGCGCGGCGCTGTTGACGTCTGGGTTCCCGTCGGCCCAGTGCCTTTGAAATGATGATACAGCAGTGCTGCTTAGGCTAACTGTGTTATGATGTGACCATATCAGTTAAGAACAGAACAGGTCAGGTTTACCCTTCACATTTTTGAGATTTTAAACAAAAAAAAAAGTATGCAAGCTTTCATTCCCATCTGTCACTATAGACAGGCAAAGTAACCGCCTACTTCCTGCTTCAGCACTGTACCAGAGATTTTCATCCGCCATTTATTTTCCCATAGACATTTCGTAAAATGCTTATCAAAATAATTTTACTTGTTCAAACCAAACGGTTCAGATCTATTAAGAAACAGGAGAGACCGCATAACATTTCACTCGGACCAAAACGTAAAAAAATTGCGGATTTAAAGAAAATATCTTTTTCGATGTAGGTCTTTAAGTTTTGGTCCAAGTGAAATGTTCTATGGTCTCTCCCGATTCTAAATATAGCTGAACTGTTTGGTTTGACGAAGTAAAACTATTTTTATAAGCATTTTACGAAATGTCTATGGGAAAATAATGGCAGATGAAAATCTCTGGTACAGTGCTGAAGCAGGAAGTGACGTTGCACTTTAGCTCTCTATGCCAACTGGTTTCACTGAGTGCTTCCTGTCTCTGCTTGAAGGTTGCTGCTCTTTTAAATCAGGTGATGCAGTGATTGGTTGTAATGAAAATCTACCTAATATTGGGCCTCTGGCACATGATTGACAACCACCGATCTATCAATGTGATAGAAATATCACTGTAGGAGTGTTAGGAAAATTAAATCATGTAAAAATCTCTACAAATATAATTTTCACCTAGACGCTCACAGATATATTTGGTGCAAAATATGTACATCCTAGAGTTTATTTGTTTTATTTTTTGCTTTGAGAAGTTTACCTCAACCTGGCAAAATACTTAAAAACAAATCTTGTGGGTAAACACAAAATGGGTTAAAAAATTTTTTTGTAAAGATGGTAATCAAAAGACCTAACTTCTTGTTCTGGCATGAATATCCAGAGTTTTACATTTATCATCTTACATTGCAGCAAAACCGCTATTGCCATCGACACCATCATCAACCAGAAGCGCTTCAACGAGGGAACGCATGAGAATAAGAAGCTTTACTGCATCTACGTTGCCATTGGCCAGAAGAGGTCCACCGTGGCTCAGCTGGTGAAGAGGCTGACTGACGCCGATGCCATGAAGTACACCATCGTGGTCTCTGCCACCGCCTCAGTACCTGGCACCCTACTCTGGCTGCTCCATGGGGGAGTACTTCAGAGACAAGCACGCCCTGATCATCTACGTCGATTTGTCCAAGCAGGTCCGTTTGATTCAATCCTGATCTTTTAGTTGTGATTGTGTGTGGGGTGGGGGACTGCAACTAACGATTCATTAATTGATTGATTCCCCCCCTTTCTCTGATTAATCATTTCCTCTATAATATGTAAAAAATAAGGACAAATGACAATCACAAGTTACCAGAGCCCAAATAATTGACAATCGATTAGCGAAAACATCAATATAAAATCAATACATTAATTGACAAATTTTTTCAGCACTACCCTAAAGTGTGATTTGATGAGAGCACACCATTGGGGATTGTATCTAACCCGACCTTGCTCCTCACCTATCTTCAGGCGGTCGCCTACCGTCAGATGTCCTTGCTGCTGCGTCACCCGCCCGGGCGTGAGGCCTACCCCGCCCGGGCGTGAGGCCTACCCAGCCCGGGCGTGAGGCCTACCCCGCCCGGGCGTGAGGCCTACCCCGGAGATGTGTTCTACCTGCATTCCCGTCTGCTGGAGAGAGCCGCTAAGATGAACGACAACTTTGGCGGTGGCTCCCTGACAGCTCTTCCTGTTATCGAGACACAGGCTGGTGACGTGTCTGCCTACATTCCAACCAATGTCATCTCCATCACAGATGGACAGGTACGTACAGGTACGTACAGGTACGTACAGGTACGTGTGTGACTGGCTGTGTGCTCTGTCTCACAGTCTCTGGCAGTACAATCCTGGACCAGCAGCTAAATAGCGTTTTCTCTCCTCACTCAGATCTTCTTGGAGACTGAACTGTTCTACAAGGGTATTCGTCCAGCCATCAACGTGGGTCTGTCTGTGTCCCGTGTCAGATCTGCTGCCCAGACCAGGGCTATGAAGCAGGTTAGTGCTGCTGTTTGGGCCGTCTTGTCCCGGGTCTACCCATGGTGAATATCTTGAATTCTGACTAATTTATTCTCGTCCATCATCAGGTGGCCGGTACCATGAAGCTGGAGCTGGCCCAGTACCGTGAAGTAGCTGCCTTTGCCCAGTTTGGTTCTGACTTGGACGCTGCCACTCAGCAGCTGTTGAACCGGGGTGTTCGTCTGACTGAGTTGCTAAAGCAGGGGCAGTACTGTGAGTATTTGCTTGAAAACCAACTTGTTTATTGTCTGAGATTTCAGATTGCTTTATCCATCTGTACAGAAGAAATGACAATGTATCAACAAACTGCTATTAACACCAGAGACAATGTATCAACAAACTGTTATTAACACCAGAGCAGAGACAATGTATCAACAAACTGCTATTAACACCAGAGACAATGTATCAACAAACTGCTATTAACACCAGAGACAATGTATCAACAAACTGCTATTAACACCAGAGACAATGTATCAACAAACTGCTATTAACACCTTAAGTGCCATAGCCGAAATAATTCGTCTTACATAATCCAGCGCTTGAGTGCCAGAGCCGAAATAACTCGTCTTACATGTTTTTTTGACGGTGGGACATCAATCAACCCCTTTTACATCTTCCAGATAACTATTTGGAGCAACAGCATGCGTGTAATCTATTTTACCGACCACTAAGTGGCGACAGAGACCGAGAGAAGTCACATCCACGGGACCCAAAAGCCACAAAAGCAGCCGCCTCCCGCGGAAAAGCCCGGACACACACACACAGAACGGACAGAGATCCCTTCCCCCCAGAGCCGCGCAGCAACGCGCGAACACACACACACACACACACACACACACACACACACACACACACACACACACACACACACACACACACACACACCGCGGGAGAAAGCCATTCAAGGAAATGGCGACGCGATTTTACAGTAATCCGTTTCAGACTCGTCTTGCCCGACAGGCAGACAGGCAGGCAGGCACGCAGACAGACAGGCAGGCAGCACAACGCGCTTCTGACACGCCCGCTGAAGCCAGGAGGAAGGAGAAGACACACGGAGGGAGGAGTTTGAATGAGAGGGGTGTTTCCTGTTGTTATGGAGGAAATTACTGTTCAAAACTATTGTTTAGAATGTCTGACGGTCTTACTGATGCCAAAAATGAATGGTTAAAGTGACTGTTTCACAAAAAGCCATTTATCTCTGAATAAATTTCCAGACGCTGAAACCATGCTGTACTCAACGGCTAATATCTACATAACTACTAACTCTGCAAACTAACTCTTTTAGACAGAGAAAGCACACATTCTATTAGTTATTTTTAGATGATTGGTGTTCATGAATTCTTAACAGAAAAGAATCCTCGGCTCTTCTAAAATGAGCCAGAATCGTCAAAAACACCCCTGGCACAACTTACCTACAGGAATGAAAACATGGCTGGCATTCAATGTGTTAACACCAGAGACAATGTATCAATAAACTGTTATTAACACCAGAGACAATGTATCAACAAACTGCTATTAACACCAGAGACAATGTATCAACAAACTGCTATTAACACCAGAGACAATGTATCAACAAACTGCTATTAACACCAGAGACAATGTATCAACAAACTGCTATTAACACCAGAGACAATGTATCAACAAACTGCTATTAACACCAGAGACAATGTATCAACAAACTGTTATTAACACCAGAGATGATGCGGGACTTTGTCTCTTGGTTGTGTTTATTGTCTAGTATATTTGGACTCACCATAATGGCTCCTCCTGTAACTAAAATAACTTACCCTTAAAACGACAATTACACTATGCAACTTTTCACATCGAGGTAAGATTTTCTTTCTGTAAAACCTGTGTTTTGAACGGGACTTGTCTGCTGCTCTTTTAGCCCCCCTCATTTCTTGATGCTTCCTGCCATTGTTGTTGCTATGACTTCCCATGTTCTGGGGTCTCTGCTCTGTCCAAGCCCATATTATCATATGTCACTGACTGACCCACAGCAAGAGATCTACGCCCCAACATATCCTGACCATTGGAAAGCTAATTTCAGGCAAATGAGGGGGATTTGGGGATAAACACAGGGTCACAGACTGATCATGTACATACTAATGTACATTTATTTTATGAACTATCATTGTCTTGGGTCGCTCTTGGAATCTTTGGTACCTTGTTTTGTACATTTTGCAGCACTGCAACTTCAGAGGACATATGCAGAACTGTGTCCACTAATATCCAAGTAAACCTAACTACTATAGCTCTGCTATGGGTCTATGATGCCCCCTGCTGGTGGGCAGGCAGCACAACATCATTGATGATACTGAACCAGAGTCGTAGTGAAATGTTTTGAACAGACTGGACAATAACATTATACCCTACTACTACTCTGTTTGGAGTTGCAAGGCGCAATCGCCGATCACCTACAAAATTTGCCAAAAGACCTTTCAGGGGCCTGGAATGAATCTGGTGCAAATAAATCAATCCACCCACGTGGGGCACTAAAGCGATTTTGTTTACCGTCTTCACACTGAGACTGCCATTGTGACATCACCATCCCTTACCTGCTTCCCTCTGATGATGTCACTATTGCTCGGGTGACATCACTGATGACATCACAATTGCTTGAGTGACATCACTCACTCACTGATGTCATCACAATTGCTCGAGTGACATCTCTGATCCAACAATGCCCAAAAGCAAGTAAGGTTTTGTGAAGACCCCCATGATGGCACCTGGTACTTAATCTCCAGCAAAAATGCCACCTGGCACTTCCCAAACCTCTTCAGTAAAAATGGACCTTAACCCCTAACAATGCAAGGGCACCATCAGAGCCCAGCCCAGTCACCAACAAGTCCAGCATCCCCACCTGGACTAACTTGGACTCTTAAGTTACTACTAAATACGTGCTGTGTGTCTAATATCACGACACATGATAATGTCAGCGCCTCGTCCTCTCAGCCCACCATCACTTCGCTGTTATAATTAGTGGTGAGGAGATGTGGTGGCCGGCGTGCAGAAAAGATCACCCAGGCCGTCTGCAACCTCATGGAGACGGATGTGCTGCCCAGCTCTGTATGGAGTTTGCATGTTCTCCCCGTGCTCCCCCAGGGGGTTCCTCCGTATATAACCCCCCCACTAAAAACATGCAGAAGATCAGATCGTCATCGTCATCCGACCAGTGACGACAACACCCGAAGTTGGTCCCCGGGCGCTGTACGAGAAAGCGACCACTGCTCCTGGCCTGTCCCCCGGAGGAAAGGATGCCTGGATGGGTTAAATGCAGAGGACACTTTTCACCGGCCACCGTCAGCATGAGTGTGTTGTGGCCGCATGCATGTGTTGTGGTGTTCGTGTGACAATAAAAGACGGGCTTGTCCCGTTACAATACACGGTTTTCAACACCTGATCAATGTGATTGAGCCAGCGTATGAGCTTCCCTCACGGAGCACCATTACCAGGCGGATTGAAAAGCGCTTCATAGCGCTTTGCACATAGGCATTTTGTAAAAAAATATATTATTAATATAATCGATAAACGTTAATTTTCCAGAATTTCGATTATGGAAATTGATTCAAAATGCCCATCCTCAGTCATTACTTCCTTGTTCTTTCACTAGCCTACAGCATTTTTAATAATTAGATGCAAACAATCATAACAATATCCCATTCAGTTACATAAGTCTAGTTCCATATAGACACCAGAATGCAGGAAACTGTCTCTGGAACTCAAATCCCCCCCCCACCCCCCCTTTTTTTTAGGTCTCAAGTTTGGAAACTTACACAGACACAAAACCACATTTGAAAAAAGAGTACACCTGTCTTTCAAAAAAAATTGAAATTTTAATTATTAAACAGGCTTGTAAACATATATATTTAGGCAATATATCAAAGAAAGCTTTATCAGTTTGGAGTTTTGGGTTTCAGCTCCTGGCTGCTCTTCTCCCTGTAGTCTACAGCAGCACATGGTCACACTGGTGTAGTAGTCTCTCCCCTTCTGCGTTGGCGCATCACGTAGGCGGCGCAGGCCCCAGCCACAATCAGGAGCAGGAAGAGAACTCCACCCACCACCATGGCAGTGGTGTTGGGGGCAGCCATGGTGGTGTTGGGGGCAGCCATGGTGGTGTTGGGGGCAGCCATGGTGGTGTTGGGGGCAGCCGTGGTGGTGGTGGGGGCAGCCATGGTGGTGTTGGGGGCAGCCGTGGTGGTGGTGGGGGCAGCCATGGTGGTGTTGGGGGCAGCCGTGGTGGTGGTGGGGGCAGCCATGGTGGTGGTGGGGGCCATGGTGGTGGCTTTGGCAGCCATGGCAGTGGTGGTGGGGGCAGCCATGGTGGTGGGGGCCGTGGTGGTGGTTTGGGCAGCCATGGTGGTGGTGGTGAGGGCAGCCATGGTGGTGGTGGTGGTGGTTTGGGCAGCCATGGTGGTGCCCGGGGCAGCCGTGGGGGCAGCCATGGTGGTGGTGGTTTGGGCAGCCATGGTGGTGTCGGGGGCAGCCGTGGTGGTTTGGGCGCTCCAGCTCAGGGAACAGACATGAAGAAACAGCAGTATAAAGGACTTGTGAAGGAGAGCCATGTTTCTCCTGCCTGTGATCCTATCCAGTCGGGTCCAGTGTTGCCAGGTGGGAGATGTTGAATTATCGAGAGTGGCTTCTTCTTCTTCCACCACTTATATAGCCTCTGCCAGGAAGGATTTATGACATCACTCATGACATCACAATTGCTTGAGTGACATCACTGATGACATCACAATTGCTCGAGTGACATCACTGATGACATCACAATTGCTCAAGTGAGAGAAATTTATGACATCATGGATGATGTCACAGTGGGATTTATGACATCACAGTGGAACAATCACAGTGGGAGAGAGAAACATTTATATACCCATTTATACACTACTGTATATACCCATCCCATTGATGATGATGAAGATGTGGCCCTCCACACAGTATTAGTTAATCAAGCAAGTTCACTTTGTCTCTCAAAATATACTACATGTGGCCCTCCACACAGTATTGATTAATTAAGCAAGTTCACTTTGTCTCAAAATATACTACATGTGGCCCTCCACACAGTATTAGTTAATCAAGCAAGTTCACTTTGTCTCTCAAAATATACTACATGTGGCCCTCCACACAGTATTGATTAATTAAGCAAGTTCACATTGTCTCAAAATATACTACATGTGGCCCTCCACACAGTATTGATTAATTAAGCAAGTTCACTTTGTCTCTCAGAATATACTACATGTGGCCCTCCACACAGTATTGATTAATTAAGCAAGTTCACTTTGTCTCTCAGAATATACTACATGTGGCCCTCCACACAGTATTGATCAGTTTAGGGGTCCTTCATGTGAAAACATTTGAGAACCACTGGATTAGGGGATGCAGAAAGCCTTGTAAATGAATTGTAAATGATTTACACATAATTTATAGGTGAGGAATACTTACTGTAATTTACTAAAGGTTTATAGATGACTTACGCATTTGTGATATGTTAACATAGCATTTATTAATCATCTACAAATGTATATTCATGTTTTGTAAGTGATTAGTTCATCATTAACTAAAGGCTTATAAATGACCTACGACTGAACGTTATTATAAAGTGTTACTATAATGGTACTGACAGCTATACATGCCCACATGGCATGTGGCTTTCTGTCTGATGGGAGCCAGCGGCTTGGAAATTCCTGCTCAGTTGACACTGTACATAAATGTCCAAAACAATAGAATTTACACACATCAGGCTTCAAGGACACTTCCCTATGATATATGGACTATGCAGCTACATGTGAAGTGAGTTTGACTTGCAACAATTGACTTTTGATTTTTAATATTGATTTGAAATCGGCCGGTTTTAATGGCTTTCTGTCTGATGGGAGCCAGCGGCTTTTTTTTTTTTACACAGACACAAAACCACATTTGAACAAAGAGTACATCTGTCTTTCAAAAAAAAAGAAATTTTATTTATTTTGTAAACAGGTTTGTAAACATATATATATTTAGGCAATATATAAAACAAAGCTTTATCAGTTTGGAGATCAATCCATGCAATCAGCACACTCGATTCCTAGGGTGGACTCTGGAGATGATGCGCCACTTATCCTCTTCTCCCTACTTACTGTATACTCCCACCACTAGCCTCAGCCAGGAATGATTTATTACATCACTGATGACATCACAATTGCTCAAGTGACATCAGTGACAGCACAGGACCCCCACCCACTTAGCCAATTTTAACTGATTTATATCTGAAAGTTGGTAAATTATTATTCTGTAATTTACTGCAAGGTCCTTTTCCTGCTCCTGTCCTCAGACACTCCCTGCACGGAATCACAGAGCTATGGGACACATAGGCCCCTATCGTTGCATCGGCGCAGTTTCTAGGCCGAGCGGCAGGCGCAGATCAAAGCAGTGGGCGTGGAAAGGCGCACTTGATATCGTCGTGCTGGCGCTAGATGCAGCCCAAAGCATTACAACCACGCCTTTTAGGCGTAAAATTATGCACCGTCATGCTCATTGGATAAGTGCGATAAACGAATCGCACGCTTGCCTTTTTAGCTCCAATTCCAGTGATCCCGCAAAACCAGACGAAAGCCAAACGCTCTGCCCCCCCCCCTCCCTTCATCCAGCCTGTCTGTCTGCATTATAGGCTATTATTCCATATTATTATGCTTCTCAAACCAATCTAACTGCAGTTTCAATACTGCAAGCATGTAAATACGCTACACTATAGCAAGATCAAAGTGAAAATAATGTTCTATGCATCAGCTAGAAAAATATAGCCTATTAGATTGGTGAAAGTTTGTCCAGAAAGATATCATTTTCTCTCGCCTGCTGCAGGAAGGATGATGCACATAAATATACCCTACATTATGTCAAGTCATTGCATAAATGTGTTTTTATTGTAAAACTAAATGTGAAATAGGGCCAAGTTATTGGAGGGACATCACAGTATAGCAGATGCCATTAGAAGCGCGTTCCGAAGCGCGTTCCGCTGTTACTTCTCTAAATCACGTTAACTCGACAAGGGGTATATATAGGCCCAGGAGGACATATATGTTTCACATAGGGTGGTGTTTTCATTTCGAGGTTTTATTTGGTCCAATATTGAAATGTTGACAATGGCAGGCTGTGTTACCATTACACATTAATTTAGAACTACCTTTTATATCTATTTTGGCTCATTTGGTGGCTATTTAGTAGCGAAATGAAGAAACACAATGCATGCTGGGAACTCAGAGAGAGAGAGAGAGAAGGGTGACAGAGAAGAAGCAGTGAAGGCACAGAATAGGCCTGCTTTACAAAAGCGCAAAGCGCTAAATGTAGGCCAGGTCCCAAGATATCACTAGGCTGGTATTTAGCGCCGACACGCCCACTTTGGGACTGCGCCACGCCCATTCGGCCTAAAGCGCATTTGGCAGCCTAAAGCCTATTGCTATCTTGCCGAAACAGGCGCAAGGCACGTTTTTTTGCGGTTAAGGCCCGTAATAGCGCCGATGGCCTGTGGGAGAATAGAGCCCATAGTCCCTAAATGTGCCATTGTTATAGGAGTCTTCTGGGAGGTAGGGGGAGTCGTCGTTCACTACGGGACTGTGCAGGGGTGCATATTATGGGTGTCAGATCTGCTGCCCAGACCAGGGCTATGAAGCAGGTTAGTGCTGCTGTTTGGGCCGTCTTGTCCCGGGTCTACCCATGGTGAATATCTTGAATTCTGACTAATTTATTCTCGTCCATCATCAGGTGGCCGGTACCATGAAGCTGGAGCTGGCCCAGTACCGTGAAGTAGCTGCCTTTGCCCAGTTTGGTTCTGACTTGGACGCTGCCACTCAGCAGCTGTTGAACCGGGGTGTTCGTCTGACTGAGTTGCTAAAGCAGGGGCAGTACTGTGAGTATTTGCTTGAAAACCAACTTGTTTATTCTCTGAGATTTCAGATTGCTTTATCCATCTGTACAGAAGAAATGACAATGTATCAACAAACTGCTATTAACACCAGAGACAATGTATCAACAAACTGTTATTAACACCAGAGCAGAGACAATGTATCAACAAACTGCTATTAACACCAGAGACAATGTATCAACAAACTGCTATTAACACCAGAGACAATGTATCAATAAACTGTTATTAACACCAGAGACAATGTATCAACAAACTGCTATTAACACCAGAGACAATGTATCAACAAACTGCTATTAACACCAGAGACAATGTATCAACAAACTGCTATTAACACCAGAGACAATGTATCAACAAACTGCTATTAACACCAGAGACAATGTATCAACAAACTGCTATTAACACCAGAGCAGAGACAATGTATCAACAAACTGCTATTAACACCAGAGACAATGTATCAACAAACTGCTATTAACACCAGAGACAATGTATCAACAAACTGTTATTAACACCAGAGATGATGCGGGACTTTGTCTCTTGGTTGTGTTTATTGTCTAGTATATTTGGACTCACCATAATGGCTCCTCCTGTAACTAAAATAACTTACCCTTAAAACGACAATTACACTATGCAACTTTTCACATCGAGGTAAGATTTTCTTTTTGTAAAACCTGTGTTTTGAACGGGACTTGTCTGCTGCTCTTTTAGCCCCCCTCATTTCTTGATGCTTCCTGCCATTGTTGTTGCTATGACTTCCCATGTTCTGGGGTCTCTGCTCTGTCCAAGCCCATATTATCATATGTCACTGACTGACCCACAGCAAGAGATCTACGCCCCAACATATCCTGACCATTGGAAAGCTAATTTCAGGCAAATGAGGGGGATTTGGGGATAAACACAGGGTCACAGACTGATCATGTACATACTAATGTACATTTATTTTATGAACTATCATTGTCTTGGGTCGCTCTTGGAATCTTTGGTACCTTGTTTTGTACATTTTGCAGCACTGCAACTTCAGAGGACATATGCAGAACTGTGTCCACTAATATCCAAGTAAACCTAACTACTATAGCTATGCTATGGGTCTATGATGCCCCCTGCTGGTGGGCAGGCAGCACAACATCATTGATGATACTGAACCAGAGTCGTAGTGAAATGTTTTGAACAGACTGGACAATAACATTATACCCTACTACTACTCTGTTTGGAGTTGCAAGGCGCAATCGCCGATCACCTACAAAATTTGCCAAAAGACCTTTCAGGGGCCTGGAATGAATCTGGTGCAAATAAATCAATCCACCCACGTGGGGCACTAAAGCGATTTTGTTTACCGTCTTCACACTGAGACTGCCATTGTGACATCACCATCCCTTACCTGCTTCCCTCTGATGATGTCACTATTGCTCGGGTGACATCACTGATGACATCACAATTGCTTGAGTGACATCACTCACTCACTGATGTCATCACAATTGCTCGAGTGACATCTCTGATCCAACAATGCCCAAAAGCAAGTAAGGTTTTGTGAAGACCCCCATGATGGCACCTGGTACTTAATCTCCAGCAAAAATGCCACCTGGCACTTCCCAAACCTCTTCAGTAAAAATGGACCTTAACCCCTAACAATGCAAGGGCACGATCAGAGCCCAGCCCAGTCACCAACAAGTCCAGCATCCCCACCTGGACTAACTTGGACTCTTAAGTTACTACTAAATACGTGCTGTGTGTCTAATATCACCACACATGATAATGTCAGCGCCTCGTCCTCTCAGCCCACCATCACTTCGCTGTTATAATTAGTGGTGAGGAGATGTGGTGGCCGGCGTGCAGAAAAGATCACCCAGGCCGTCTGCAACCTCATGGAGACGGATGTGCTGCCCAGCTCTGTATGGAGTTTGCATGCTCTCCCCGTGCTCCCCCAGGGGGTTCCTCCGTATATAACCCCCCCACTAAAAACATGCAGAAGATCAGATCGTCATCGTCATCCGACCAGTGACGACAACACCCGAAGTTGGTCCCCGGGCGCTGTACGAGAAAGCGACCACTGCTCCTGGCCTGTCCCCCGGAGGAAAGGACACCTGGATGGGTTAAATGCAGAGGACCCTTTTCACCGGCCACCGTCAGCATGAGTGTGTTGTGGCCGCATGCATGTGTTGTGGTGTTCGTGTGACAATAAAAGACGGGCTTGTCCCGTTACAATACACGGTTTTCAACACCTGATCAATGTGATTGAGCCAGCGTATGAGCTTCCCTCACGGAGCACCATTACCAGGCGGATTGAAAAGCGCTTCATAGCGCTTTGCACATAGGCATTTTGTAAAAAAATATATTATTAATATAATCGATAAACGTTAATTTTCCAGAATTTCGATTATGGAAATTGATTCAAAATGCCCATCCTCAGTCATTACTTCCTTGTTCTTTCACTAGCCTACAGCATTTTTAATAATTAGATGCAAACAATCATAACAATATCCCATTCAGTTACATAAGTCTAGTTCCATATAGACACCAGAATGCAGGAAACTGTCTCTGGAACTCAAATCCCCCACCCACCCCCCCTTTTTTTTAGGTCTCAAGTTTGGAAACTTACACAGACACAAAACCACATTTGAAAAAAGAGTACACCTGTCTTTCAAAAAAAATTGAAATTTTAATTATTAAACAGGCTTGTAAACATATATATTTAGGCAATATATCAAAGAAAGCTTTATCAGTTTGGAGTTTTGGGTTTCAGCTCCTGGCTGCTCTTCTCCCTGTAGTCTACAGCAGCACATGGTCACACTGGTGTAGTAGTCTCTCCCCTTCTGCGTTGGCGCATCACGTAGGCGGCGCAGGCCCCAGCCACAATCAGGAGCAGGAAGAGAACTCCACCCACCACCATGGCAGTGGTGTTGGGGGCAGCCATGGTGGTGGTGGTGGGGGCAGCCATGGTGGTGTTGGGGGCAGCCGTGGTGGTGGTGGGGGCCATGGTGGTGGTGGTGGGGGCAGCCATGGTGGTGTTGGGGGCAGCCGTGGTGGTGGTGGGGGCCATGGTGGTGGCTTTGGCAGCCATGGCAGTGGTGGTGGGGGCAGCCATGGTGGTGGTGGTGGTGGTTTGGGCAGCCATGGTGGTGGTGGTTTGGGCAGCCATGGTGGTGCCCGGGGCAGCCGTGGTGGTGTCGGGGGTAGCCATGGTGGTTTGGGCGCTCCAGCTCAGGGAACAGACATGAAGAAACAGCAGTATAAAGGACTTGTGAAGGAGAGCCATGTTTCTCCTGCCTGTGATCCTATCCAGTCGGGTCCAGTGTTGCCAGGTGGGAGATGTTGAATTATCGAGAGTGGCTTCTTCTTCTTCCACCACTTATATAGCCTCTGCCAGGAAGGATTTATGACATCACTCATGACATCACAATTGCTCGAGTGACATCACTGATGACATCACAATTGCTCGAGTGACATCACTGATGACATCACAATTGCTCAAGTGAGAGAAATTTATGACATCATGGATGATGTCACAGTGGGATTTATGACATCACAATGGAACAATCACAGTGGGAGAGAGAAACATTTATATACCCATTTATACACTACTGTATATACCCATCCCATTGATGATGATGAAGATGTGGCCCTCCACACAGTATTAGTTAATCAAGCAAGTTCACTTTGTCTCTCAAAATATACTACATGTGGCCCTCCACACAGTATTGATTAATTAAGCAAGTTCACTTTGTCTCTCAAAATATACTACATGTGGTCCTCCACACAGTATTGATTAATTAAGCAAGTTCACTTTGTCTCTCAAAATATACTACATGTGGCCCTCCACACAGTATTGATTAATTAAGCAAGTTCACTTTGTCTCAAAATATACTACATGTGGCCCTCCACACAGTATTATGCTGCCTACACACTAGAGGATTTTCAAATCTTAACCGATTTTAAAAACATGAGAGACCACAGACATAAGGACAATTTCATCAGATTTTAACATTAAAATCGCCTGAACGCACACACTAGACGATTCGGCCAGACTGCGAGACCACACACCAGCCGTTTGAAGTACCGACTCACAGCGATTCCACCAACTAGACTGTAGGCTGTTTATATCCCACAAAACCGCAATTTTTTCACACAGACAACAGCAGATGGCTCTCCAAACATGCACCGAGCGGCGGGTCCACTTCAAGCAGCGCGGACACGCTCGCAAAATGAGCTAAAACAACGTCCTGTCTGAGAGCTCATATTACAGCATATCCACTCCCTTGAAGCAAACAAACCGCTCGGCACATGTTTGGAGAGCCATCCGCCGCTGTCCACCCTGTTTTAAGCTGTGAGGATGCTGGGGAGAGAGGAGCTACATGGCTCTGCTGTTGCCACAACTCGTAGCGCTGCATTAACATCCGTGTATGACCGTCGACGCGTCCCGGTCTGCTCGCTCTCATTGGCTATTGCGGGTTCCGTCGGGAGACAGCCATCGTAAATATCAAACATGTTTGATATGCCCGATTCGAGATCGGGCCGGCTCCGATTCAATCAATAATTTATTGACACCAGACACTTGACAATTATTTTGACAAAAAATCGGTTGAGACTAGCCTCGAATCGGGCCACGCCCCCCCGAGGGGAATCGGGCATTAAATCGGGCCTTTTATCCTCTAGTGTGTGGGAGGCATTAGTTAATCAAGCAAGTTCACTTTGTCTCTCAAAATATACTACATGTGGCCCTCCACACAGTATTGATTAATTAAGCAAGTTCACTTTGTCTCTCAAAATATACTACATGTGGCCCTCCACACAGTATTGATTAATTAAGCAAGTTCACTTTGTCTCTCAAAATATACTACATGTGGCCCTCCACACAGTATTAGTTAATCAAGCAAGTTCACTTTGTCTCTCAAAATATACTACATGTGGCCCTCCACACAGTATTGATTAATTAAGCAAGTTCACTTTGTCTCTCAAAATATACTACATGTGGCCCTCCACACAGTATTGATTAATTAAGCAAGTTCACTTTGTCTCTCAAAATATACTACATGTGGCCCTCCACACAGTATTAGTTAATCAAGCAAGTTCACTTTGTCTCTCAAAATATACTACATGTGGCCCTCCACACAGTATTGATTAATTAAGCAAGTTCACTTTGTCTCAAAATATACTACATGTGGCCCTCCACACAGTATTAGTTAATCAAGCAAGTTCACTTTGTCTCTCAAAATATACTACATGTGGCCCTCCACACAGTATTGATTAATTAAGCAAGTTCACTTTGTCTCTCAAAATATACTACATGTGGCCCTCCACACAGTATTAGTTAATCAAGCAAGTTCACTTTGTCTCTCAAAATATACTACATGTGGCCCTCCACACAGTATTGATTAATTAAGCAAGTTCACTTTGTCTCTCAAAATATACTACATGTGGCCCTCCACACAGTATTGATTAATTAAGCAAGTTCACTTTGTCTCTCAAAATATACTACATGTGGCCCTCCACACAGTATTAGTTAATTAAGCAAGTTCACTTTGTCTCTCAAAATATACTACATGTGGCCCTCCACACAGTATTGGTTAATCAAGCTAGTTCACTTTGTCTCTCAAAATATACTACATGTGGCCCTCCACACAGTATTGGTTAATCAAGCAAGTTCACTTTGTCTCTCAAAATATACTACATGTGGCCCTCCACACAGTATTGGTTAATCAAGCAAGTTCACTTTGTCTCTCAAAATATACTACATGTGGCCCTCCACACAGTATTATTTAATCAAGCAAGCTCACTTTGTCTCTCAAAATATACTACATGTGGCCCTCCACACAGTATTATTTAATCAAGCAAGTTCACTTTGTCTCTCAAAATATACTACATGTGGCCCTCCACACAGTATTATTTAATCAAGCAAGTTCACTTTGTCTCTCAAAATATACTACATGTGGCCCTCCACACAGTATTATTTAATCAAGCAAGCTCACTTTGTCTCTCAAAATATACTACATGTGGCCCTCCACACAGTATTAATTAATCAAGCAAGCTCACTTTGTCTCTCAAAATATACTACATGTTGCCCTCCACACAGTATTGGTTAATCAAGCTAGTTCACTTTGTCTCTCAAAATATACTACATGTGGCCCTCCACACAGTATTGGTTAATTAAGCTAGTTCACTTTGTCTCTCAAAATATACTACATGTGGCCCTCCACACAGTATTGGTTAATCAAGCAAGTTCACTTTGTCTCTCAAAATATACTACATGTGGCCCTCCACACAGTATTAGTTAATCAAGCAAGTTCACTTTGTCTCTCAAAATATACTACATGTGGCCCTCCACACAGTATTGGTTAATCAAGCAAGTTCACTTTGTCTCTCAAAATATACTACATGTGGCCCTCCACACAGTATTGGTTAATCAAGCAAGTTCACTTTGTCTCTCAAAATATACTACATGTGGCCCTCCACACAGTATTGGTTAATCAAGCAAGTTCACTTTGTCTCAAAATATACTACATGTGGCCCTCCACACAGTATTAGTTAATTAAGCAAGTTCACTTTGTCTCTCAAAATATACTACATGTGGCCCTCCACACAGTATTGGTTAATCAAGCTAGTTCACTTTGTCTCTCAAAATATACTACATGTGGCCCTCCACACAGTATTGGTTAATCAAGCTAGTTCACTTTGTCTCAAAATATACTACATGTACAGTCCACATTGGTGCATAGTCAAGCGAACATATTTTTACAGAAACAATATTACAGGTTAGAATGTACAGTTATCTCCCCCCCCCCCCCCTTTTTTATTTTTTATATCACACAAGGCTGAACAAACAGATAATAAAATAAAACAAAAAAACGAAAACAAGGCGAAACAAACAAACAAAAGCAAAAATCACACACACTCACACTCCGAGTTTACAATGTGGTGAGGGTACTTGCAAAAAAGGAAATATATATATGTATATATACACATATTGTGCATTGGGTCCTGCACAAGAGGAGATCAACCAAGCGAATCACCCACCACCCCCGACTTCGTCGAGGTAGGCCAGAAACGGCTCCCAGACGACTAGAAATCTCCCGAGTGAGTTGGTCCTCAGGTACCTGAGTCTCTCCATCCGTATAACAGAGATCATGTCCGCCAGCCACAGCTGGAAAGAGGGTGGAGAAGGGGACTTCCACTCCTGCAAGATGAGTTTCTTGGCAACGATTGTTCCCTGCGTCAGAGATTGCTGCACAGCTGTAGAGAAGTCCAAAGAGGACTCCGAGCAGCCAAAAATGACAAGTTCTGCCTCTGGCTGAAGGGCTATCCTGTAGGCCTTAGAGTACCAGTCAAATATCCTGGCCCAGCAACCAGTCAGTGAAGGGCAGCTCCAGAAAGCATGAGACAGAGTGCTCTCGGATATACGACACCTGACACACAGTGGTGAGACAGAGGGGTACATCTTGTGCAACTTATGGTTAGAATAGTGAAGACGGTGAGTGACCTTAAATTGAATCAGCTGGTGTCTACTGTTAACTGAGCAAAGCTGTATCACGGACATACTCTTGTCCAATATAATGTCAGACAAGTCAATGCCAAGTTCCCCCTGCCACGCTTCTCTAATCCTCTCAGTAGAGGCCGTGATGCAATTGTCAAACAGACATACAAATCTAGAAATGAGATGCTTGGAGTGAGCAGGGCTTAGCATAGCAGTACATCAAAAAATGCATTTTCATCTGGAAGCACTTCAAAAGTGCGAATTTTGGATCGAACATAATTTCTGAGTTGCAGGAATCTGAGCCAGTTCGTGCCAGGCAACTCAAACTTCCTCTTCAGTAGATCAAAGGATGCAAAGTGACCATCTATATATAAGTCTTTGATGGAGACTAGCCCCTTCTCACTCCAAGTGTGGTAATTTTTGTCTGACCATGGACACAGAAAAGAGTGATTGAAACAGATGGGCGTATGGACAGATTTTTCAAGAGTTTTTCACAACGAAACTTAAATTTCCTAGGGTCCCAGGGTTCTCTAACTTAGCAAATAGCATGGCTGGCAGTGAAGAGCTGTCAATAGAGCTGGCCTCCATTTTTAGCCACAAGGGGGCCCCGGGGGTTATATTGCCAGGGGTCCCCTGGCACCAAAACATTAGAGCCCTAATATTAGCGGCCCAGTAGTAATGCCTAAACACTGGTAAGGCTAGCCCTCCTGCAAACTTGGGTTTTTGCAAATTAATTTTCGAGATTCTATGGTTCTTATAATTCCAGATGTAAGAAAGAATTATGGAGTCCAGTTTTGAAAAAAAAAAGCTGATGTAAGAAAGATGGGGAGGTTTTGACACAGAGGAACCTGGGAAGTGAAACCATCTTGAGTTTATGGGACTGATCATGGACAGGGGTAGGATTTTCCAGTTTTCTGTACATTGTTTAAGCCTTAAAACCTTTAAAGCCATACCTTGGCTTCTAGCCAAATTTGAGAGAGAGAGGGAGAGAGCGAGAGAGCATGAGAGCGAGAGAGAGAGAGAAGGAGAGAGAGAGAGGAGAGAGAAAGGAGACAAAATGAAAAGGGAGAGATGCGTGCACGTTAATGAGCCCCATCCACGTGCTTTCCCCTCCCTCTCTCTTTCTCCTCCTCTCCCTCTCTCTTTCTCCTCCTCTCTCTCTCTCTCTCTCTCTCTCTCTCGCTCTCTCTCTCTCTCTCGCTCTCTCTCTCGCAGATGCCTAAATAAGCTGTGACACTTGTTGTGCTTCATTCTGCCTGAACAGATTACTCACATATTCTACCAACTATGTTGTTTGTTAAGCATTCAAATCCTGGTGCCTGGTCATAAATTGACCCGGCACTACTCAGACGTTTGGGGAACCCCCTGCATGAAGACCCCCTGCGGTACATTTCTATACAGTAACTCACCCGTTTATATTAAAGTAGATGGAAAAAGACTTTATTTTGGGCGTTATTGACAGGTCGCCTGTCCAGTTATCATGCAGATCACGGACCAACAGCAGGTGGCGCTGCGGATCTGTGGGAAGCCCCTCTCATGCAAGATGGCAGCGGCCAAAACGCCAAACTAGAGGCTTCAAAACAAAGTCTACAAACCAATGGGTGACGTAATACCAGTGCCAATTGCATTCTTTAAAATGGCCAGTGGGGGTCGCAGCTTGTGTAGCACTCCCGGGAACATCCATTCAACTCTATGGGAAACGAGCCAACTTCTCTCTCGGTCTATGTCTTATATAAACACTTTCCAAATTAGTTTATGGTCTGAAAAAACAATTTCAAGTCTTTTTCATGCTCTAACGCGCTCCGTTTTCCAAATTATAGCCCCATTTCGAGGAAAATTGACGACAAACATCGGATAATAAGAGCAGTAATACTTCCGACCGGTAGAGGCAGCAATGTGCCGCAAGGCATCAGGTAGCAAGTAATAGTTGAGCAAATTATCAGAAAATAGCGTTACTTTATGATATTTTAATAATGTTAGTAGACACATGTACTATATACATCTAACGTCCATAACATGGCGGACCATTTAACGTTATCTATACCGTTAGATAAAGCCTTAAGCCTTCTCTGTATTCAGACCATTGGATTCAGCCCAGAAACCGGAGTACGTTATAACGTTATAAATATAGTCACGTTATAAACAACTAACCAACGCTGGGGGTCCGTATGGAAACAGTGTTACTCGAAATGGTTAAAAGTTAAATCAATTTGGTCATTCAGTGCCGTTTTACTGCAATGTAAAGTAAGTAGCGTTAGCCGCTACATTAGCCAAAGTAGCTGACTACCCATAATGCATTACGGCGATAAGGCAGACAGGGCAAATTCGGAAACTCCCCCGGCAGCCGCCCCCTCTCCTCGTACTTCCGTGTAGCATTAATTCATTCAACCAATCAAACGAAATCAAACAATATCCGGAAGTGAGCTTCATTTTGCTGTGTCAAAGTCAATGAGCTCCGTTGGTCCATTATATATATGTCAATGCGTAATACTCATTCTGTCCATCTCTTTATACAGTCTATGGTCGTAAACTGTAAAGACTATCTATGGTTTTACCACTCATTTCCTAAGAGCTGTTGCTTCTTGTTTGTGTAACAGACTGATCAGAAACTCATTCTTACTACGGTACATGTAAAAATGACATCATGAAAGAGTGCTTGAAGGTCATATTTTATTGAAGAATGAAAAGTGTCCTTGAGAGACCATCATATTATATGATGAGGGATGGACTGCCAGCCATTGTGTTTTACTCAGCCGCCTCTTTTCCCTGTAAAAGAAAGACAAAATAATTGTGTTTATTTTATGCCATTTTTGATCATGTCCTGTTTATTTTAAATTGGGTATCTCTACACTACAGTGTTCATGACGTACAGTATCAATTGTATTTTCATGAATTTACTTTCATAAATTGTTTATTTGTTGAATGGCCTCAGTTACCTTGCCAGAGTCACGGGTCTTAGCTCTCAGTTTGTTGACCTGGGTCTCAGCAATGTCTGCACGCTCCTCAGCCTCCTCCAGCTCATTCTGAACCTTCCTGCACTTGGACAGATGAACGTTGGCTTGCTCCTCCTGGAAGGTCATAGAGATAGTTAAGTGTTTGAAACTCTGAAATCAAATAGTTTTGTTTCTTTGAGATGTATGATGGACGTTCAACACCCATGCAAAAAACGTAATATTTTGCCCTTACCGCTTCCTCAGCCTGCCTCTTGTAGGCCTTCACCTTGAGCTGCAGCTTATCTACCAGATCCTGCAGCCTGCCAACATTTTTCTTGTCCTCTTCAGTCTATGACACAGTAAATATGCACGTGTAAATGTCTAGTAATAACTATGTATATTTGACTGATATGGATGCATCAGCATTAAGTGAGATTATACCTGGTAGGTGAGTTCCTTCACTCTCCTCTCATATTTGCGGACACCCTTCACAGCATCTGCTCCTCGTCTCTGCTCTCCCTCAACCTCTGTCTCCAGCTCATGCACCTTCAGGAAAGAATCCAACATTAATAATCCATTTCTTTACTGAAACAGTCGTACATTTCCTATGCAAAACATATTTCTCTTACTCTAGACTCCAGTTTCTGGAGCTGCTTCTTGCCACCCTTCATTGCCAAGTTCTCAGCCTCATCCAGGCGGTGCTGCAGGTCCTTGACGGTAACCTCCAGGTTCTTCTTCATCCTCTCCAGGTGAGAGCTAGTGTCCTGCTCTTTCTTCAGCTCCTCGGCCATCATAGCAGCCTAGAAAAGATAATGTGTGTATTAGAAATGTAAGGGAATAAAGGAGTAAAACACAGAAAGTAACAATTGCAATTTAAACATACATCAGTGATGGCCTTCTTGGCCTTCTCCTCTGCATTCCTTGCTTCCTGAACAGTGTCATCGACTTCACCCTGGACCTGGACCAGGTCAGTCTCCAGCTTCTTCTTTGTGTTCAGAAGGCTTGTATTCTAAAGGGGAAAAGGAAAACAGTTTAGTCACGACTATAATGATATAAACACATTGTTTTCAAAATGTATAGATTTGTGAATTCATGAAGAAACAATTTTGTTTGTTTACCTGAGCGTGCAGAAGGCCAACACGCTCACTAGCATCCACCAGCTCTTGCTCAGCCACTTTGCGGCCTCTCTCTGTCTGTTCTAGACCAGCTCTGAGCTCCTCAATTTCAGCCACCATCAGACCGTTCCTACGATCCACCATGGCAGCCTGCTCCTTGAGGTCTTCCTGTGCTCTGAGAGCATCATCAAGGTGCAACTGGGCATCCTAATGCAGACAATGTCACAGAGATGTTTACAGACATATCAGAATGTGGCTCCACTAACAACGTCTACTTAAGTCTGCACCACTGCTGTGTGTCCTACCTTCAGTGTTCCCTGGACAGTCCTCAGCTGCTTCTGGGCCTCAGCAGCCTGGCGGTTAGCATGACTCAGCTGAATCTCCATCTCATTCAGGTCTCCCTCCATCTTCTTCTTGATTCTCAAGGCATCGTTCCTGCTCCTGACCTCAGAGTCAAGAGTGGTCTGCATGGAGTCAGTCACCCTCTGGCTGTTCCTCTTGATCTGCTCCATCTCCTCATCTTTCTCTGCCAGCTTTCTGTCAACCTCACCCTTAACCTGGTTGAGCTCCAGCTGGACACGCAGAATCTTGGATTCTTCATGTTCCAGAGTTCCCTAATGATATAATAACAATAATAATAATAATAATGACAACAACAAAGCAGAGCCCTTCCTCCCTTTTGAATGTTAAAGTGGACAATCTCCTGTTTGATAAGCTGTTCACATTTCTTGTAGAAAAGGAATACATACATGTACTCAAATTAGCAATTAAAACTGAATGAAAATTAAATGAAATGTTACCTCAGCTTCCTCAAGTGCTGTCTGGATTTCAGACTTCTCTGTCTCCACCTGCTTCTTGGATTTCTCCAGCTCATGGATGTTCTTTCCAGTCTCTCCAATCTGTTCAGTCAGGTCTGAGATCTCCTCTGCAGAAAGATGTGTGTGTGTGTGTGTGTGTGTGTGTGTGTGTGTGTGTGTGTGTGTGTGTGTGTGTGTGTGTGTGTGTGTGTGTGTGTGTGTGTGTGTGTTTAATATTGTTAAGTCTTCACAGATTATATTGTTAAATCAAAATAGATAGATATTGATCCAGCCTGTTTTCATTTCAAGCCAACCTAACAGCAAATTCGAACATTATCTGGGAGAACTCACGTTGCAGGTTCTTGTTCTCACGCTTCAGGGTCTCCAGCTGATCCAGAGCTTCCTCATAGGAGTTCTTCATCTTGAACAGCTCAGTGCTGAGAGAACGAGCTTCTTTCTGAGCTCCTTCAAGCTCTGCCTGACCCTCCTCAAACTTTTGTTTCCACTCTGCCAAGACCTGAATAAGATGCAACCCATACAGTTGACTTAGTTTAATATTCATCAATACAGAAACAACTGATTATACTTCAAGAATAAATAACAATTCTACCTTGTCAAAGTTCCTCTGCTTCTTGTCAAGGTTGGCAGCCAGCCCATTGGCCCTCTCCACATCAATCATGAGGTCCTCCACCTCACCCTGGAGCCTCTGTTTGGTCTTCTCCAGAGAGGCACACTTGGAATTCACAGCCTCAATCTGCTCCTCAGCCTCCTGAAGACGCTGGGCAAGCTTTTTCCTGTTGAATATTTGTAATGTGTCTCTCAATGAAAATAAGTAATTGAAGCCTAGATGTTTCAGGTTGATAAATGTTGGAGGAGTGGGATTCATGGATGTAGTTGAATTCCATTCAAAATAAAAACATTGCCCCAATATTTCAGAACGAAAACAAAAACAAAAACATCAAAATATTTCGACACATCACAATATTATGAGCATGGCCACCAATGGCACTGTGCCCCAATTCTGAACTAAGCATTGACGTGTGGTTTTGGATTTTACTCACTTGGCCTCCTCAAGCTCCTCAGTGCGCTGGATGGCATCAGTTTCATACTTGCTCCTCCACTGAGCCACTTCACTGTTGGCCTTGGACATTCCACGTTGCAGCTCAGCCTTCGCCTCCTGCTCTTCCTCAAACTGCTCCCTCAGAAGATCACAGTCATGGCGGGCTGATTGCACACCATGGGCAAGGGCATTCTTGGCCTGTTAAATTAAAGATGATCAAGTGTGAAAAATGTCCAAATTCCAAACAAGAGTTTATCAATGGACACTCAATTGTTTCTTACCTTAACCTCCTCCTCAATCTGTCTCTTCAGCTCCTCAATCTGCTGTGTGAAGGCCTGCTTGCCTCGGGTCAGTTGGGATACAAGAGCTTCTTTCTCTTCAATCTGACGTCCGAACTCGCCTTGTGTGAATATTGGATTGATCAGTTTTGTACAGTATATTCCGTTTCTCTAAAAATTCACACAGCAGAATACCCTGTTTGAATGGTGAACTACAGTATACATACCATTTTCTGTCAGGAGACGTGCCTTCTGTGCACTTAAGTCATTATTCTGACGAAGATTTTCATCACTCTTGGTCTTGATTTCACTGAGTTGATCCTCAAGAGTTCGGCACATCTTCTCCAGGTTTCCCTAAAAACAATTACAAAAAAATATTGTTTAATGTATTCAGCATTACATTATTTTCTGGATATGAGTTTGGAATTTTTATGTTAAAAAATATTATAATAAAAATATATCAATGAAGCTGTTGCTATTAATTATATGATATGATGTACCTTTGCTTTAGCAACAGCTTCCATGTTGCTGGAAAGGTCATCGATCTCCATCTTGTATTCACTCTTCTCCTTCTCAAGCTTCTGCTTGACACGCTGGAGGTTGTCGATCTGTTCTCCCAGCTCAGCAACACTGTCAGCCTGCTTCTTGCGGAGAGCAGCAGCGGTGGCTTCATGCTGTAGGGTGGACTCCTCAAGGTCACGACGCAGCTTCTGGAACTCTGCCTCGCGCTTCTTGTTCATCTCAATCTGAGCAGCAGTGGCTCCACCAGCCTCCTCAAGTCTCTCACTGATCTCTTCAAGTTCTCTGGAGAGGTCAGCTCTCTGCTTCTCAACCTTGGCACGAGCAGCACGCTCAGCTTCAATTTCTTCCTCCAGTTCCTCAATTCGGGCCTATTGAATGTAAACATGAGAATTTGCACTTTAATTAAAAGCCACAAAAGAAAATAAAAAATACAAAAATATTACATAGTAAATGTGTCACCTGAAGCTCCTTGATTTTCTTCTGAAGCTGAGCACCCATGGACTGTTCATCCTCAATCTTACTGAGGAGCTGGCTGGTTTCAAAGTCTTTCCTGTGAGCATTGTAGATATAGAGAATAGTTACAAACATTCCATCCATCCAAACTACCAGATCATCAAACACATGTGATTGGGTCTGTCATGAATAAATGAAATGGGAAAAAAAAAGAAGTACTTCTTAAGTTTCTCATCAGACTGCTGCTTATCATTCTCAAGGTCCATGATGCTTTCCTGGGCCAGTTTCAGATCACCCTCAAGCTTCCTCTTGGTTCTCTCAAGGTCCATGCGGAGCTTCTTCTCTTGCTCCAGGGAACCTTCAAGCTGCACATTAAGACAGGGTTGTAATTATCAAGTTCAAGAGCCAACCTATCTTTTTTGCCATACTGACTTCATAAACTCACATCGTCCACTTGTTGTTCAAGCTTGGTCTTGGCCTTGGTCAGAGTGTTGACTTTGTCTTCCTCTGCCTGCAGGTCATCAAGAGTCTGCTGATGTGCCTCTTGGAGGGCTTTCTTCTCCTTGGTCAGCTTAGCAAGGCTCTCATCCTGAGAGGCCATCTCCTCTGTCAGGTTCTTCACCTATTTTTTTGAAAGAAATATTTAGCTTAAAATGGCTGATTATTCTAATTTTATTTGTTTTATTAGCTGACATGGAGACTCATGAACCTTGTTCTCAGTGGCATGTTTCTCCTTCTCCACTTTGGCCAAGGTAAGCTCCAGGTCATCAATGTCCTTCTTGAGCTCAGAGCATTCATCCTCGAGTTTCCTCTTTTTGGCAGTCAGCTCAGCATTCATTTCCTCCTCATCCTCCAGTCTCTCAGTTGTCTCTTTGAGTTTGGCTTCCAGCTGGATCTTACTCTTGATAAGTCCCTCACATCTCTCCTCAGCATCATTCAGATTCTCTCCTTCCTAGTTCATAATGAAACAAAAAGGAAGTAACATGTTAACATATTCTGGACAAAATGTAAAATATAAGATTAATCCTACCCTCTTTATATTAGTAATTCTTAAAATAAAATTAGGGCTCTTCTGAGCAGTGGTAGATTCCCTGCCTACCAACATGAGGGTCGCAGGTTCGCGCCCCGGTGTTACCTCCGGCTTGCTCGGGCCTCCATAAATGCATGATTGGCTGTGTCTGTGAGTGGGAAACTGGATTGAGGGTATGTGCCCTGGTCACTGCACTAGCGCCTCCTCTGGTCGGTCGGGCACCTGTTCCAGGTGGAAGGGAACTGGTGGGAATAGCGTGATCCTCCCACGTGCTACGTCCAGCCAGTGAAGCTCCCCACTGTCAGGTAACCTCGTGTCACCTGGCTCTTCCCGAGGAGAAAAGCCTGGTTTCCATTATCCTTGAATTACACCTCTCGGCATCGGAAACAGGATAAAAAACAACAAAACAAAAGATGGACGTACAGTACCAAACAAAGTTTACGAAGAATTTCTTGTAGAAACTTAGCTGATTTACAATATCACATCTTTTAAGCCAATACAGAAACTTTGCATCCGAAAATTAATCGAGGATTATGATGTTTTTGGCGCACATGTTTCCGGTATACTGTTTCCGTCTCCTTGGTTTACACCCCCAGGTCCAGAAGCGGTGGAGACGCCTCCATACTAACTGTCAGGTGAAAAGAAGCAGCTGGCAACTGCACATGTATCGGAGGAAGCATGGTGCTAGTCTACGGCTCTCCCCAGATCGGCAGAGGTGGTGGAGCAGCGACCGGGACAGCAGGGGGGAAATTAGCGAAGTACAATTGGGTAGAACATGGGGGGGAAATCAGAAAAGACAACAAAAAGACGGCTGGCTAGTGAAGTCTACTCACAGATGCCATCGCATTCTGCAGATCATTCCTCTCCTGCAGAAGAGACACCATCTTCTCCTCTAGTTCCTTCTTCTTAGACAGGGCCGCAGCCAGGTCTGTTTTCATCTTCTCATAGTTCTCCTTCATCGCGGCAAGCTCCTTCTCAGTTTCAGCACTCTGCAGAAGAGGTTTGATCTTGTAGTAGACCTTCATCCATGGCCAGTGTTTGACATTCATGAATGAGCGGATATTGTACTGGATGGTGTAAACGGCATCCCTATGAGGGGAAAAAAGTTGCTGTCATGGATAACTTCACTTTTGGAGTGGATAGTATATGACAGAAATACTTATTTGGAATCGCTGTTTTCAACATGCCTGGTTGCCGTCATCTTCACAAACTCCGCCCTCATGAGGTAAGCACGGCAGAGAGCCTGAGTCATGGTGACCAGAGAAGCAAGTTTCTCATCTCTCATCTCCTCAAGGACACCCAGCAGACCAGCTTTGAAGAAGACCTGAATACAGTAAAAAAAAAACATGCCATTATCGTTGATTGATTTGGAACTAAATTATAAAGGTCACTACACTACTTTTTTATTTTTCCTTGCTGAATACTACTCACCTTGGTGTGTCCAAATTTATACTCGTCATGAGGCACATCAATTGATCCAAGCAGCTTCTCTGAGGCTTTCTTGTTGTCAACGAATGTTCCTTCAGGGCACGCACTGGCATTCAGTACTTTGTACCTTTTTGAAAGAGACAATGTGTTCATAGTGAGCACTTTCTCCTCTTATCTTGCATCAGAAATCCATCAAACATTCAACAATACCTCTGCTTGAAATCAGCATAGGGGATTCTGCTGGGGAAGCCCTTTCTGCAGATTCTGATACCCTCCAGTACACCATTACACCTCAGCTGGTGGATGACCAGGAAATTCTCCATCATACCTGTAAAAACGAAAATGAAAGAAAAGTTCTGTTAATTTTGAGAAAGTAATTAATCCCAATCAGAATGATTCACTAAATGACTATTAAGATCAGACACTAGAAAGATCATGTCAGCTGACAGTGTACCTGGAGTCTTATGCTCATTGGGAATGAGACAACGCACAAAGTGGGGATGGGTGCGGTGCAAGTTTGTCATCAGCTTGCCCAAGTTGTCCTAGAGATAGAAGATGAAACCAAATGTTCTTTGTGAAGTTCAATACATTTGAGTATAACTCCAAACTGAGACTTGATGATGTTCTTAAACCTTCTTACCCTGAACGCTGAAGACACAGTCTGCATGGAACCACCCTTCTTCTTGCCTCCCTTCTTGGCGCCACCAGCCTCTGTTTTTCAAATTGATCATTTTAAGGCAGAGAGGAAATTTAAACTTTAGATCAACTCATGGTGAAAAAAATCTATATTGCAGGGAAGAAAATATTTTGAAGGTACAGTGACACCAACAACAGGGTGTGCAGAAGTGACAGCAGTGTTGGATGTGTGTATGGTCATCTTCTCTTTTGTGAAGAAGACCTGACCTGACCTGATTGCTTATACATGTAGCTTATTTATACGTGTAAATAACTGTATTAATGCTGCCTATATCAATAACTGCCTATAACTATATATATATCCATATGTACTGTACATAATCCCCTTCATACACACACTTTCAACATAGATGCTCTTTCATACACTTATTATTATTATTATTATTATTATTATTATTATTATTATTATTATTGCATTGTACATGTATATAGTAGTTAATGCTAATCTTTAATTATCCTTTGTGATTCTTGTTTTTTTCTTTTCTTTTGTGTGAGAGTTCATTGAGAGTTAAGCGAACCGGAGCCAATTTCCTTGTATGTGTACATACTTGGCCAATAAAGCTGATTCAAATTCTGATGATCAACTGAAATATAAGCTAAACATTTCCTTGTTTCAAATGATAATGACTTTTTTAATGAATAACAATTACAATATATTATATTGTATATATATAGACAGCATATTAGAATATACTGTATGACTATCAGGTGGTATTTTTTGTGGGACAGTGCTTTTATCAATCATGATATGTAAATGATCAAAAGTGGTGGAGGTATGGGGAAAACGGTTTTTCACAGTATGAAAACACCGTACCGTGACAGTATCTGCCACCAATGTCACACTAAAGTTGCTCGTACTGTACGTTTTATGAATGAGCCCATAGTTACAAATTGAAGATTTCCATAATCATAAACAGTTATAAAGTAATATTGTACCTTCAACAACAGCTGGATACAGGACAGGCAGCAGCTTAACTGATGACTTCTGGTAAAGCCCCATAACAGACTCGTTCAGGGGATCCTTGTTCTTGTCCAGCCAGCCAGTAACATTGTAGTCCACAGTTCCAGCGTAGTGCACCAGGGAGAAGTGGGCCTCAGCCTTGCCTTTGCCGGGCTTTGGTTTCTCAAATGCTTTGTTTTTGCCAAGATGCTGGTCATACAATTTGTTCTTGAAGGTCGTATCTGAAGCCTTGGGGAACATGCACTCCTCTTCAAGGATGGCGAAGATGCCCAGCGGCTGTATGAAAGGTGTAAAGAGATACATCAAGAGCCATTGTTGTAATGAAGCATTCAAACAATAATTACATAGTCACAACATTAGTCTGTACCTTTTCAATAAGCTCAATGCAGGCAGCCAAGTCCATGCCGAAGTCAATGAACTCCCAGATGATGCCCTCCTTCTTGTACTCCTCTTGCTCCAGGACAAACATGGTGTGGTTGAAGAACTGTTGCAGTTTCTCATTGGTGAAGTTGATGCACAGCTGCTCCATGCTGTTGTACTGTTAGTGGACAAAGGATTATCTTAACCTCTCGCAGCAATACATGATAAAACTATGAAAGATTATTAAATTAAACAGTCTATCCATTACCATGAATGGATACTTACATCAAAGATTTCAAAACCAGCAATGTCCAGCACACCAATGTAGAACTGCCTTGCTTGCTTGGTGTCCAGCTGCTGGTTGATGCGGATGACCATCCACAAGAACATCCTCTCATAGATGGACTTAGCCAGAGCGCTCACTGAGTTATTGACCTGAAGAAAGTAGACATTAGCATGAATCAATTTTAGTCCAACCTGAGAACATTTAAGAATTATTTTCAAGCCTCCTCACGTGAGTGTACTGTATGGCAGAATATACAAATTTATGTTTGAGTTTCCACTGCTAAAAGGGTAGATACATTACATAATTTAGCAGTGTAACCCAAAGTTAGGTTTTTTCTAATTGTAGACAGCTAACAATAATGTCTTCACAAGCAATCAGTAAAAAATAAGAATGCTTTCACTTAATTGAATTTCTTTGTATTAATGACCTGCCAAAGGAGGAATCCTAAATTGTCAATGTGATTCCCCGCCCCACAATTTATCTACTAAATTATTCAAGCTGTAAGGCTCTTAAACTTCTCTGTTTAAAGAAGCTGTGTAAACTAAAGAAACAAGACAATGATGCATCTTGCTCACCTGAGGTACAGTCTGTCCCTTGGTGACAAACTCATTTCCGACCTTCACTCTGGGGTAGCACAGACCCTTCAGCATGTCAGCTGAGTTCAGACCCAGCAGGTAGCCAACCTTGTCAGCCTCTGAAAGATCCACATGAAATACATTATAGATATGTGACAATGACTGTCAAAGCCAATATAACAGAAAATACAAACTTAACTGCTGTGATGAAAATTTAATTTCAAAGCTATTCAGACTTATCCACTTTGGGGTGAAGTTTAAACTCACCATCTGTGCCGTCTGGCTCAGCCTGCTCTTCACGCTGCTTCTGCTTGAACTTCATGTTACCATGGTGGAGCACAGCACCAGTAAACTTGTAGATGGCCACCCTCTCCTCACCATTGAAGCCCAGAATCTCAATAGCCTCCTGTATTCGAATGATGTGTCAATGGTGAGTCAAAATCACTTCAGAAAATTAATAAGAAACCGTGATGGTGATGATGATTTAATGCACAAAGCATGAGAAAATGTGTCGGAACTGAACATCACGCACATCAGTGGCATCCAACTCTACATTGTCATCGATGCTGGCCACAGTGATGTGACCCTGACTGCACATGGGGAAGTCATAGGGGTTGTTGGTGAGGAGCGACATTTCTGGAGATTTACAAAGGTAGAAAGGAATGAGTGATTATGGATTATGTAAACAGTTTGCGTTAGGGTTAGCACGATCAGTTACTCATCTTACCAAGAACATCAGGCTTGTGGTTGGTCATCATCTGGAAGAAGATGTGGTAGCCTCTCTCATCAGGAAGCTGGAATGTCACTCTGGACTTCTCCAGCAGATCTGTAAGGGTTGATAATAACTTAAAATCTGGTCCACTGACTGTGGCAGCCATTTCCAGTCACCATAGAAACGTTTTACTTACATGTCTCAATATCAGCACTAGACAGTTTACCAGTTGTGCCGAAATGGATTCTGATGAATTTACCCTGTTTGAAGGAGCATAGTATTTAATGTAGCTCTACCCTGGCAATATATAATCATACTCCCCCCCCCCCCCCCCCAACACACACAGACAGAGGTTGCAGACAGAACTGCTTCCATACTTACAAAGCGAGAGGAGTTGTCGTTCCTCACAGTCTTGGCATTACCATAGGATTCCAGCAAGGGATTGGCTGCAATAATCTGATCCTCCAGTGAGCCCTATAGTTCAGGTTTTAGATTTTAACATTGATATCTGCAATTTTATCAATTTTTTCAGCACTAGATACTTTCCATGTTCTGAGAAATCTAGCTTAATAGTATACCTGTATCTTTCCTGATCCTTGGGAGGCCTTTTCTCCCCCCCCCACTGAGATTGTTGCAAAGTACTGGATGACACGCTTTGTGTTCACAGTCTTTCCAGCACCAGATTCTCCACTGGGTATAGATAGATTTGAAGAAATTCAGTCAGATAATGGTACCACATTGATGGTTAAAAAAAGAAAAAAGATTATCACATGGGAAACTTACGTGATCAAGACAGACTGGTTCTCCCTATCTGTATAAGGAAAAAAAGATTACAGTGTTTATTTTATTATTTCATTATTTATCATCTATGTAACATGAACCCTGTGTATTGACAATTTATATCTCAAAGACATACCGATCAGCATGAATTGGAAGGCATTGTCAGAGACAGAGAAGATGTGGGGTGGAGCCTCCATACGCTTTTTGCCTCTGTAAGCACTTACAACCTCAGAATCGTACACTGGGAGCCACTTGTAGGGGTTCACAGTGGCACAAAACAGCCCAGAGTAGGTCTGAAGGGGAGCAGAGACATGTGGTCACTTACAGTACAGTATGTTTTCATTCCATCTACAATATTTACTCCATAGGCACAGTATCTTACGTAGATCATCCATGCTGCATAACGCTCTTTGAGGTTATACAGCACAGAGGCTTCATTGAGATAGGTCATCATGGCCATGTCCTCAATTTTGTCATACTTGGGAGGGTTCATAGGGTGGACATCTTCCTCCTTAGCTACCCTCTCCTGAAATATTGAAACACACTTTCAGTTTGTGTTTAAATTCCAACAGTAAGGTACATTGCTGTGAGTTTCATGAAACTTAAGCCTACCTCTTGGGTGTCATGGACTTTGACGGTGGTTTTGCCACCCTCTTTCTTCAGGATTGTACATTTAAGGTACAGCTCCTTAACATCAGCCACATAGGCAGCGGTTTTGGCATCAAAGGGTGCGGTTTGAGCCTCAATCCTCTCCCTCTCTGGCTTACGGAGGTAAATGGCGGCCTTGCCATAAATGGCCATCTCCGCGTCCGTACTCATGGTGACGGCTTACCTCTGTGTGGTCATTCCAAATAAAGTATAATCAGACCCATGTGCCAAGTTCATGTGGTCGACCATCACCTCATCACCTAATAGAGTTCATCTAAACAAGTGAATATATCCACCACCACTATATCATGTTCATGCATCATCCCAGTTGGTCTTCAACATAGTAGATTAGCTCAATTGTAGTCCCTTTTAGGCTGGGCTGGTATAAGTGACTTTGAAAAGTAGCCTATCACTGAATTTTGTCCAAAATGGATGAAACAGCATTGCAATAACAATATTGTACACAGTATATATTTACAACAATAATGATAATGATGATGATGATGATGATGATGATGATGATGATGATGACGATAATAATAATTATTATTATTATAATAATAAGAATAATTGTTCTCACCTGACCCTTTCTCCCAGTCAAAGATGAAGTATATTCCACAATCCTGTTGAAAAAAAGCATTGATTCATTGTTTAATAATCATTTTCTATTCCTACATGTTATACTTTAAGCTCATTTCACAAAAGTTCCATACTGTACATCAGATTGGATAAAGCATAATGAGAGACTCTCACCGCAGGCTGGTCACAGGTCTGCTACCACACACACACACACACAGGCCCCTGTGGGACTGCTTTTATCCCATTTGTTTTGCCAGCAATGCAGAACTTAAATGGGTAACACACCAAATGTGGCGAAGGCACAAGGCATCCAAGGCATGTCGCAGAAACCCATCCATCTTCTCACGTTTCCGCTGTCAAACACTGAAGCCATCTGCAGAATTTGGGATAACTTTGCAAAAGAATAAATAACTAAGGCCTTTCAGTGAATGAGAAGTTTTATTGAAACCATACTAACACAACTTATCATAATTATGCATTTATGCTAATTGAAATTGTTAGTAAGGGACAAATCACTTTTATTGCCACAGTATGCAAGTTACATACGAGGAATTTGTCTTAGTGTCTGTATGCAGCGTAGCGGTCACATCAATATACAGAGATAAGAAGTAGGAAGATAACTAACGGCAATCGCAAGGTTGCAAGTGCAATCCAATCGAATCAAATCGAGTCAATATATACAATATGTACATGAGTGGTGAAGTGTTCTGTGGATGATAAATATGAATTTACGTTGGATTTACATGATATTTACAGACTGAGTTAAATATACGTTAAATAGGCAGTGGATTTACATGAATTTACAGTCAGAGTTAGATAAGAGTTTACATTGAATGTACATGAGGATTACATAAGGATGAAGGATACAATAATTTAACATTACTGATTATACTCTGTAATAACTGTTTAATTACAGACACAGCCTCAAATTCATTTTTTTTTCTTGATAGTGCTATACACTTTGAATGTGAACTTTGTTCCTATGATGCAATATAGCCTATTTCTCAAAATGCTTATCAGGGTATTTATTTTTAAACTAAAAAAAAAAAAAAAAAAAAGTAAGAATGCAAGATGGGAATTCTGCCTTTTTTCCTCAGCTGAGAGAAAGTCAGAAGTGATTGGAGTAGTGCAGGTGGTGACTGGAACTAGATAGGGAGCTGTTCAGACAGAATGGTGCCGACTGTATCAAACATTTATACTTTTTTTTAGATCAAATAAAAATGTTGTAATTCTGCAACAGCGGGTCTTACAGGGTTAATTGTATCGACTGTAACTTTCAAAGATTGGCGCCAATAATATAAACATAAAGGTTTCATATTGAATACTAGAGGGCATTCAGTGTCGTGTATATATGTGTATGTAGTATATATGTAGTATACCTACGCCAACCTTTCCGCAAAGTTTTGTGGCGTTACGTGAATCTGTTTGGAAGTAACTTTATTTTAAATTCTCATACTGTACATATGAGTGAAGGACATATTTCCTGCCCTGTGGATCATTCTGTCCATTCAGTTCTGTGGATATAATGAAAGCAAAACACACAGACACACACACACACACCACACACAGACAGACAGACAGACACACACACACACACACACACACACACACACACACACACACAGTATATATTTCTTCCATGCCATTACCCATGCATGCTCTCTCCTTCTTCATAAAGCATTGCACTTGGAGAACATGTACAGTATATAATATAACTGTATGTGCAGGCACGGTGCAAGTTTTTCTCTCCCGGTGCTTATGGGGAGCTTGACCCCATTATTTTTTATGGGGGGTGCTAAGAAAATAGTTGGTTTTCATGACTTCAGAGTTACTTTATAATGTAAGTATATTGTTGTACACCTCACACATAGTGTGTGTGTGTGTGTGTGTGTGTGTGTGTGTGTGTGTGTGTGTGTGTGTGTGTGTGTGTGTGTGTGTGTGTGTGTGTGTATTACAGTAAGTCAACACTGGAAACTAAAGTGTAACAGATATCATGATGTGTCAACACGTACTTTAAAAAGCTACCACCATGTGAAAGTGAGACTTGACATAGAGCCAGCAGGCGACTCTATTTTGAGCTGCCTGCTTTGGCTGTATACCAGAGGAAGCCTTTACGAGTGCTAGCTGCGAGTGTAACACATTTACAATTTGTTTTGAATAACCCTCATGTTCGGAATGCTTTAACATGGCCAGTGATCTTAATTAACACCAGTGTAATATACTACATATTACTAGTTACTTTCATTTGAAAGTAATAAGTTACTTTACAATATTACTGTCTGTGTAGAGTAACCCGTTACTTATTACAATACTTTTTTTGATTACTTTGACCAAAACAGCAGCAGCAGCAGAATGACATGGCCGCCCTGGAACCATCCCGAAAAAATAATTTCAACCGCCTTGAAGTCAGTGTAAACAATCCAAAATTCTAAATGTTTTTCTTTAGTGGTTATTTGCATAAAAACACACAGTTATTGATTATTTGATGGTGCTTTGATTAAAAAAATGTTTTAACTCAATTTGTAACTTGAGTTACTTGACAAAGTAACGGGTATAATATTATTGAAATCCTATAAGTAATAAGTTATATTACTGAGTTACTGCTAAAAGTAATATATTACATGTAATATGTTACTTTTGTAATGAGTTACCCCCAACACTGATTAACACTGTAATTTATATCAAGCTATAGGGGGGAGATTGGCACTGTCACTGGTTTTTAATATCTCTCATCTCAGCAATGGCCCATATTCATGGCTACTTTATTACACTATTTTGGCACTTGAATTTATCTTCTTGCCCAGATAAGATGATGCAAGTGTATATTCTCATCCTAATAAATATTAGCTCATATTTCTGTGGTTTTAAACTGCATTGCGCTAGAATACCACTTAGCTGGCCTGCACTATTTATGAATGAAAGTTTGACATGTACTGGGGGCAATGCTGGTGAAATGGTAGCCTGGGTGAACCCAGCCTCCACGTGACCTGCTCTCAGACCTGTTCTCAGTCACTACACTGTCTGGGAACTCTGAGAGCAGATCACGTGGGGGCTGGGTTTACCTAGGCTAGTGAAATGGTGCTTTCATTTACTGTTGGGCGTAAAACACTTGCCTCGCAGTCAAATCACAATCTGTTGCCGTATATCATATTCTACTACCAATTCCTGAAAAACATCCACTTATTTTATCCAAATTATGTTAATATTGTTTTAAAATAAAAAGTAAATTATATGTGAAAAGAGAGAAACAGTATCTCCTTTTACAATTGAATGTCCTTGCTGTTAATCCTGCTTTAATTGTGTGTTTGGTGGTCTACCGACCTAATCCTTCATGAATTCTCTGAAGGCAGAATTACATTTGGGCCCCAACAGGAACTATATGCTGATACTGTAGCTAGGGTTAGGGTTAGGGTGGCTTACCTCAATCAATACTGTATGGTGGCTTACCTCAATCAATTATTTTGTTGGATTGTTTGCTGATCAATCTGGGAACCCAGAGTCTTATCAGTCTGACGACTAATATGACTCTGAGAACCCAGAGTCTTATCAGTCTGACGACTAATATGACTAATATGACTCTGGGACAGACGATGGATATAGATTACAGCAGGATGAGTCCAGAAGTAGCACTTCCTGATGGTAGGAGGAAAAGTGAATGGGATTTTAGTATGGGGATTTCAGTTAAATGCATGGAATAAGGTCTGTGGTTCAAAAGAGAGGCACTCACCTTATAGCCTACAGTATATAAGCACCTTATAGCCTACACTACAGTATATAAGTGACTGCAAACAATACAGTACATGCACGCAGTAGGCAGTTAAACCATAATAGCCAGACAAACCCTCTAAGCTAATTGCTAATTGCAACTGAACTGGAACAAAAGGTTAAGCATTCTGTCAGGCAGACATGTTGCCCGCAATTTAATTCCAATACACCATGGCTTGTCTTGGGCTATCTATTAATTAATCAAACCTCTTAGTAGAGGCATGCATGGATGGAGGGAATTGTGTTCACCTTATGTAGGCTACATAAAAGGTTACACATTTCCCATGACAACAATTGTGAGTAGCCTCGTGAGTAGTTTGAAGCACACCGTAGAATTTTAAGTTACACTTGTATCAGTGTTCAGGCTGAGCAAGTACAAGGTGCTGACAAGCACCCCATGCTGTCACAGCAAGTACAAGGTGCTGACAAGCACCCCATGCTGTCACAGCAGAGGAGGGTTTCTAGTGAAGGTGGAGTGAGTAAGCACAGTAACCCAATACTCCATCCACTCAGCAGGTTTTCAGTAATGCCCTCCAACTGTGTGTGTGTGTGTGTGTGTGTGTGTGTGTGTGTGTGTGTGTGTGTGTGTGTGTGTGTGTGTGTGTGTGTGTGTGTGTGTGTGTGTGTGCGCCTGCGCATGTGTGGTGGGGGGGGCACACTGTCCAACCAGACTGAGCAAGCCCAAAAGAGAGCTGACCCAAAAGCTTCGAAGCTTCAATCGATGCCATTGCTAATCGATTTCCAAATCAGTATTCGAATGCTTTGTTTTTCTTCTTAAATGTATTTTTAAATAGTAATCCATCATGATTCATTATGCAGCAACATTCATTATTATTACTTATTCTCTTAGACAAGGACATTGTGCCTCACAGCTCTCATCTAACATTACCTGCCAGCACTGAAACCGTGACACTTTGACCCTGCAGCCACCAGGGCAGGACCTACCATAGCCTACATAACTTATGAGCACATTTGTTTTGATGGGCTATGGCTGTCATTTATTTGATGTGCTTATTGCACTCTTTTTTAATCAATTTTCGTTTCAATAAAAAGGAAAATCCTTGAAGTCTGGTTTTTCTCCTCGCCTCTCGTTGTTACTACGTGCCCCGCCCCCCCTGTAGCCCCGCCCCCCCGTGGGTCACTATGTGCCCCCGCACCCCCGTCGAAGCTCCCAATCTATTCGAATACTTGTCACTGAAGCTTCGAAGCCCAAAAATGGTATTCGGGGACAGCCCTACAGGCATTGTGACATCACTGATGACATCATCAATGATGTCACAATGCCTCCTTGTGTGTGTGTGTGTGTGTGTGTGCGTGTGCGTGTGTGTGTGTGTGTGTGTGTGTGTCCTTATGACATCACTGATGACATCATCAGAAGCCCAAAATTTTTATTCGGGGACAGCCCTACAGTCATCTGCACATACGTATTTAGTGAGGATTTGGTCACTTTGTATTCTACAGTATGTTACCATGTGTATGGCCAACTTTTACATTTCCAGCTGTCTAAAGGACAACAAATACAGCTCACACATTTGGACTTGAAAGTTTATTGATACAGTCATCAGTCATTTCTGTCTTTGTAAGAACATTTGTCACTTTGGAGTGTTAAAATAAGGCTTTGCTCAGGTACATTATCAGATGCTCTTATGAACATTGGTCACAGTAATTTCACCAAGATGCCAAAATTAGATAAAGTAATCATCTTAAGCCATTTCCACACATGAAGTCTGGACTATGCCTGCCTGGTAAATCAGGTCCAGGTATTTCCTGGACTAACCCTTCCAGACATGAGGGATGTTGTTTCTAAACTGGACACTCATCATGAGGCTTGTTGGTGAACCACATGTAGATTTGGTGGAGTAGATTGAAATGTGGATATCATCTAAAAATGATCTTTTCAGAAGACCAATATATCCAATATGTTGACTGGCAAGCAACAAATCTAAATTACATCAATTTTGTTCCCAGAAAAAGAAAATTGTCGTAGAAAGACAGAACTAAATTAGCACTGTTTTACATTATTCTATATTTGGGGGGGGGGGGGGTATGTAAACTTAAGGTAATGTGTGCAAGTATGCCTTCTCACATGCTACCCCTGGGAATACACAATGAAAGTGATTGTCACTTATTTCCTTATCACCAGAATCACGCCTGGCATTCTGATTGATGCTAACCATCAAATCTTTTGGAACCACTGCTGCTTCTCATTTTGGGATGAAGCCCTTAAATTAGTTTACGTTTTGCAAAAATGACACACTCACTTTCATTGTGTATTAGGTATCTCCTACCCAGAGGCATGTTCTCCGCCCGTACCCAGGAGGAGCATTGTGTATTAGGTATCTCCTACCCAGAGGCATGTTCCCTGCCCATACCCAGGAGGAGTGCTCAGTGGCTGGACGTGGCCTTTGCAAAGTGCGCCTTCAGCTGAGCCTGGGTGGTGGCTTCCTTTTGCTGCATCAGGTCAGCATGGCCTTTGGTAATGCCCCATCCATCAGGGGTGGACATGGATGGGCAGTAGGGACGGCCAGATGCAGGCTTCATCTTCTCCCAGTAGTCACGACGGGCCCTAAAAGGGAGGAAGAACATTGAGGAGCCAAGTTAGTGTTTCGAAAAGCTTGAGATATTGCAAAGGTAAATGAAAGGACGGAGGTAAAAACAAGTTGTTTCTGTACCTAGCTCTGACCCATGGCTTGGTGTGCATCTCCAGGCCTTTACCCCAGGTGCCATGCTTCTCTGAGGCAGCAGGCAAGAAACCCCTCTCAGGTGCCAGCTCCTCAGACAGGGCGCGGATGTGATAGGGCTCAAATCCACAGCAGCCTCCGATGTAGCGAATGCCAGCATTGTAGGCCTCCCGGGCGTATCTCTGCATGTCCCACCTGGTCAGGGTCCTTGGCTCCAGACCTGTGGGAGGAGACACACAGGGAGGAGACACACATCATCCATCTTACAACTTCAACTTTGGGTAAAGGAAGAAAATGCCACAGGGGGTAGTGAGAGTGAAGACATACTGAAAGGGAACTCAGGCAGGTCAGTGAAGCCCTGGCAGGTGCAGTCAGGAGTGTGGTAGGCCAGTGGCTGCACCATGAAGTGAGCCTTCAGCCTGGCCTTCTCCACTCCCTCCTTCATCATCTTCACGGTCTTCACACAGGTCACGGGGTCAAAGTGGCAGTTAACTCCCACAATCTGAGCTCCTATAAGAGTCAATAATAAGCAATCTTGACCAGGGCTACTACGATTTGTTGACTCTCATGCAAAGTTAGGTGTTAACAGTTTTCCCCCATATTCAAAAGAAGATGGTGAAAAACATTGAAATATATTGTAAATACTGAAATAATGAGCAATCCCTTCGCTAAACATGTCAAACGAAATACAAAACTCCGAAACATGAATATCAACTGAAAATATGAACTATGGAAACAATATCAAAATTCTGAAGTGTCATACCAGCTCTGACAAGTCTGACCGCACAGTCCCCGGGGCTGACTCCATTCAGGTCTCCTTCAGGTCCAATACACAGAGTTGCGGCCACAGGCTTGTTGGTGGTCTTCAGAACCTGGACTGCCCACTCAGCTTCCTCAACATGCTCAAAGTACTGTGAACGAGCACATGAGCCTGGTCAACGTTAAGTGGATCATTTAGAAATCACATCAAGTCCTTGTGTTTGCTTCATACCTCTGCAATCAAGAAGTCCACGTTATTCTGGGCAAAGACATCCACCTGTTTCTTGAAGATGGCCTTCACCTCATTCTCGCTCTTGCAGCTGAGGTAAGCCGGGGTCTGGGAGACTCCTCCGGCCACCAGAGCATCACCCTCATTGGCCACCTCCCTGGCCAGGTTGCAAGCTGCTTGATTTATTTGCTGCCCCTAGAATTCAAAGAAATCATAGCCGTGAAGAATTACAAGCAAGATCATAGATCATAACACAGGTCACTTTGATCACAGATCAGCTGTGGTCACTCAGAGCAGGTCATAACACAGGTCACTCTGCTCACAGATCAGCTGTGGTCACTCAGAGCAGGTCATAACACAGGTCACTCTACTCACAGATCAGCTGTGGTCACTCAGAGCAGGTCATAACACAGGTCACTCTACTCACAGATCAGCTGTGGTCACTCAGAGCAGGTCATAACCAGGGTTGGGGAGTAACGGATTACATGTAACGCCGTTACGTAATCTGATTACAAAAAAACGGTAACTGTAATCTGTCACAGTACATTTTAAAATGTGTAATCTAGATTACAGTAACGGGGGTATAGTAACGACGTTACAGGCGGGATTACATTCGCCCTTGCCTCTTCATTCATTTTACAAAATAACAACAAGAAACGGTGTAGCCTGGTGCCAGTGACTGACTGTGACGAGGACGAGCGAGGCGGAGCAACAGCACTTTTACGTTCGCTCAGTGTTTAGACAGATCAAGCGCCTTCCACATGGATTCTACTGAAAATATCATTTTCAGTATAGGCGCTTCGCTTGTGTGTGGGGCTGTGTGTGGGGCTGTCAGCTACGAGCTGCAGCTGCCAGGCAGTGGCATTGAATGTATCCGCCTACCCGTGCTGCTGACAAACGCTGCTCTAGTCGGCATGGGGCGAGAGGTTTTTACTTTCACTTACGGCCACATTCCACTGAGTCCGACCGTGTTCGGTCCGTCTGCGCTGCGGTACGGCTTCAGAGCCGATACGTTTCCACTAATTGTGTCAACTCCCACCTACTCCGCTGCGTTGCGTGTCTACTCCGTCCCAGCACCGACGATCCGGAGCTCTCCGAAAAAGATATGCAAGGCTTCTATTTTTCACGGATGTCGGACAGTCGGAGCAAAGCTGCAGCAAGTTGGGCGCGTGGAGTCAACAGGGCAGAAGTGCTACAGCATTTCACTTCGTGTTTCAAGATTAAAGCAACAAGCTGCGTCTTCCACTCCACATCATGAAAAATACCCATAACGTAAATTAAAGTGGTCTTAAAAATAACTCTTGTTGTATTCTCCTTAACTTCATGTTGGTATAAACATTCTTATCTGGTTATCAATGGTAAAACATGCTTCATCTAGTTAAATAAGGGTTTTAGCCAGGACTCTTGACCAGGACTCCCTGGAAGAAGAGATCTTGTATCCCAATGGGACATTCCTGGATAAAAATAAAAATAAAGTAATCCAAAAGTAACTGAAAGTAATCCCTACTTTACTTTTAAATAGTGGTAATCGGATTACGTTACTAAGTACAATTTTTAACAAGTAACAAGTAACTTTAAGGGATTCCTATTTAAAAGTAACCTACCCAACCCTGGTCATAACACAGGTCAGAGGTCACTCTACTCACATTGAAGCGCAGAGCGTTGCCTCTGTTTTCCAGTTTATCATCGCTTCCATAGAAAGTAAAAGCCTGCATGACATTGGATCCGCCCCTGAGGAATTCCCGGTGCAGCTGGCGCACTGAAACGAGAAGATGGCTCATTCAGCAGTTGGACGTATTAAAACCACCAGATTTACAGGTTAGTTAGGAACCCACGATGAACAGCCGCTGTTATGCAACGTCTAGAAAAAGGTTGAGAGATAAGTGGTACCTGCATCACGATGCTCGGCCGCTGCCTCGGGGGTCCATGGTCCAGCTTTCACATAGCCTCTCTTCTCAAGGGCGAAGGTCAAGCCTCCGTCCCCGATGACGATCTCGCCTGCATCCAGACGCTGCAGGATGTTCTGAGGGACATTCAGCCGTGCAACAAGCAACTTATGAGTCACAAAGTATAGATATAGTATGTTGCAGCATGTGTGTGACCATTTCAATGTGCACAAACACAGATATGACCATAAAATCTGTGTGCTGTAGTCTTCAACGAACCATGCAAACATTGGATTTAGCATTAAATTGGATAGCCCTCATTCTGTGTGGTGTCTAAATTGTTCTATTGTTTTTGCTTATATTGTATGCTTTGTCCGGATTATTATAAATTGAGAATTTTGTTTTGTTGTTGTTTTTCAACCTGGACCCTATGTGAACAGAAATATTTGAAATGTATTGACCAAGATCGCTTCAGTTGGCAGCCGCTTTTCCCACATGCCTTGACTGCACTAAACAAGCTTGTTTATACGTACCACTCACAGGATCAGAGTATTCCAAAGGGGTAGCTTCCATACTGCTCACCTGGCATCATCCAAGTCTCCACAAGCCCTAAGATGCCAAGTTGACTTGAAAAGACATCATTTTACACCCTGTTTTTAGCTGAATTCTGCATTGTAGTCAGGTGCTGGAAGTAACTGCACCACCTGGCTACACAGTGTAGATTGATGCTAAAAAACAGATGTCTTTTCAAGTCAACTTGGCATCCAGGTTCCAGGTTTGGGAAAAAATCTTTAATATTGTTTTTTAATTTTTGAGAGACCGAGAATAAGCCCACTTTCCTGTCTCCTGTCTTTCCTGTTTCCTGTCTCTACAGACACATTCTTTTGTTGTTTTCCTTTTGTCTGTTTGTTCTTAATATGTGCAAACAAACAAACAAATACACAAATAAATAAGTAAGTAAATAAATAAATGTGCATAAAAAGTTATATTTCAGTATGCAGGCTTACCTTCTTTGCCCCAGCTGGTACCATGATTGTTGCAGAAGTAATTGGCTGATGCAGATTTCCTCTGAGTTTGAAGAGGGTTTGATGCAGGCATCCAAGCACTTAAATAATCCCCCAAAAGGGGCGTGGCTTCACTAAATGAAATGCCTGCTGTCTCACATCATATTTCGCCATCATCCATCAATGCAAGTTTGACACAGGACAACATATTGTGCATGAATACAGAAACGCACCCATGATGTCACGAGTCCAGCAATAGCTTGTAACATCTGATTCAGCGGTGATTTAACTGAATGGATACACTGAGGCAATAGAGAGAGCTCTACTGATACACATTTTATTTGTGAGAAATAGAATAAAGTAATCAATGGGAATTTATGAATTAGTTCTGCATTTAATACAAATAATTCGGCATAGGAGACGGTCCAACTTGAATTGTCAACTTGATTTGATTTGCCATCATTATTCTTAGGGAAGAAATCTGTTTATTTATAAACAGAATCTGTTTATTTAGGGACGCTCATAAATGCAGATGTCAAGCAATAGTCACAGATAGACAAGTTAAAATAATGATCTGAACGTGTGACCATGATGAACTGTATAGCCTACCGTATGTTAATATCTCATCTCTTAAGATTTGCTGATTCAGCTCTGGCAAATTTGTAGTCATAAAGCACCTGTGTGTGGTAATGGGTGGAAATGAGCATGCAGCCATAGCAGTGATGTACGGATGCTGAGAACGGCCGTTCTCGCAATTATTATTCTTTCTAATTCCATTATCTCGAGATCACAAGTTAATTATCTCATTATCTCGTCAAATCAACTGATTTAAGCTAAAAATGTCAGATCAAGGAGTACCCATTATTAATCAATGCATCAGGCTGTACTTCAATCAAGGTCTAACAGGCATAAATTGAATTGTGTATTTCTGTTTGAGTAGAGATAACATTCAGACCAGTCCTTAACGAGATCAATTAACCCATTAACTCAAGAAAACAAGCTTTGTTAATATCTCAAGATAACAAAATAATTTAATTGTGATCTTTAGATAACAGCATTTAAAAAAAATTGCAAGCACGACTTTTCTCGGCTTCTTGCAATTATGACATAACATGACATTGATCAGCGAAGAGTAATGGCTGCATGACGTCTAGACGTCTGTCTGTCTGTCTGATAGGATGGACATGATGTTTATCCATTCCAAACTAAAGAGGCCACCAGTGCATAAAATTACTGTCTCTCCCTTTAATCGCATTACATCTCCAACAGTGCAAAATGTGCAAAAATGTATCTTCATATGACCATCTGCTCCAGCCAATTTGGAAAATATTGAATGCTGCATTGGGTCCTTAGTGTGGAATGGACAGACGCTCTTTGGATGTACAGTGAGTAATGGCTGAATCAGAATTAGCTAAAGTTCAAATTGTCATTCCTCATGTTACCACAGGGGCAACAATACAATGAAAAAAGAGTGAGGGAGTTTAGTTAGGTCAGCTCAGCACAAAAAAAGAGAAGCAATAGGATACAAAAATATTTATAATATAATAGAGTAGAGCTGTATACATGTAAAGTGACATCTACAGTATACAAGTGACAAGTGTATTGCACAAGTGCACTTCAAGTGTATTGTATTGTTTCTAATGTATACATATTGTGTGTATTGCACAATGTTGTACAGAGGTATCAGTCCTGGTTGAATAGCACGGAATAGTGCATTTCTTTTTATCATCAGAATCGGTTGCTGCTGGGACGCAAGTGGGGGCTTGATCAACCCCGGCTGGGTGGCCTGGGTGTGGGTGTTTGGTGTTGTGAGGACCCCAGGGTGTGGGTGTTTGATGTCATGAGGACCCCAGGGTGTGGTGTCACTAAATGAAACGCCCGCTGTCTCGCATCATATTTTCCATCCATCAATGCCAGTTTGACACAGGACAACACATTGAGCCTGGATACAGCAACCTGATTGAACTGAATGAATGGATGAATGAATGAATGGATACACTGTGAGGCAATAGAGAGCTTTACTAAGCATTTTATTTATGAGAAATAGAATAAAGTAATTATGAATGCTTATGAATTTAGATAAGCATTTAATAGGACTACAGATAATTCGAGGAGGAGGATGGTCCAACTTGATTTTATTTGCCATCATTATTCTTAAGAAAATAAAATTCTGTGAGAATTAGATTATTTAGGCACGCTGGTGAACACAGATGTCAAGCATAGTCATGGATAGACAAGTTAAAAAATACTTCTCTGAAAAAGTAACCACGGTGAAGTATTAAATCATAATCCTGTGTGTGGTTATGGAGGGAATTAGCATAGCAGCCATAGCAGTGATGTGAGCAATTATGGAATGATATCATTACCTTTATCAGTGAAGAGTCACGGCTACATAGTAACTGCAAGACCAAACAAGACAGATGTCTGTCTGATAGGATGGACATTCCAAAGCTAACACACCAGTGCATGAAATGACTGTCTCTTCCTTTAATCACATGACATGCCCACTAGTGCAAACTGTGCAAAGTCTTCATCTGCTCCTGCCAATTTGAAAAATAATGAATGTTGCATTGAGCTCTTAGTGTGGAATGGACAGATGATCTTTGGATGTAGTTAACCGCTGAATCACAATTAGCCAATACATGGGAAGTCTTTATAAATATATTATTAAATAGAACAATAATCTGTTTAAATTGCGGATGGGATCATGTTAAAAACCATTGGACTCTTTAATGATATGCTCAAAGCTCACTTTAACCTCAGTGGAGTGTGCAGCTAAGCACCAAAATGTCCGTTTATTTCACCGCTTTTATAGATTCATTTGGATACTCATTATATTATTAGAATATAGATAGGAAGAATTTCTTGCTCTTTTCCTTAAAGTAAAACTGTCATAGTCATTCGAAAGCCACGCCCACCCCAGGGAAACCATGGTGGGGTGGATCTCTGATATATAAACTCCTCTCTTTTAACCAAAAATGCACATTACACACTAAATGTAATAGGGAGACACTTGGACACCTTTATGCAATAGAAGGGGTTTAAATAGCTCTTGCATTGAATATATGAGAATAAAAATAATATATATTTTTAATTGCAATGTTCAATATTTATTAGACAAAATGGTGAATCAGAACATTACAAGCAATTGTGAATGAATCTTGATGTGTAGGTTTAAGAATTTCAGAACAGGCTGACCAGCCCTAATAATGTGCCCTATAATGAATATAACATGAACATAATAGTGAATAATTTAACATAAACATAACAGTGAATATAACATATTAACCTAAGTGTGAATATAATATGACACATGGTAAATACCTGACCATTTGAACGAGTTCAGTGACAGGGTGCATGCTTTACGCCAACAAAAAGTGTGTCGATTTAAAATAGTGCAACGTTTTTGTTGTTATGAGTAAGACAAACATAATCTGTGCAAAACTGTGCATGTGTACTTTCATTTAAAAAAATCATAAAATAATATAGATACATTTGTGATCCTCTTTAAATTAAATAAATATAACATGTAAAATCATTACATTAAGATTAAAACAGTAATCCCATGTTACACCCAGTACTGCTTAGTGTGCATGGCAGGTCTGTGGTGTTTGTGCTTGGGCAGGTTGTTCTGCCTGACATAACATGGGTCGTAATAATCCCACTCCAGGGCTGAAGCCAGCACACCGTGGGACAGACCGTCACTGTCTGCTGACAAAATCCGCAGGGACACACCTGAGAAGAAATGGGCATTCCTGACATATCGCGTTAACAAGCTTGAAAATGGCGTTCGAGAGGTCTCAGTGACCTTGACCTTTGACCACCAAAATCTAATCAGGCAAATTGGATGAAATTCCGTCAAGGCGTTCCTCAGATATCGATTTAACGAACATCGGACAGACGGGGGTGTGTACGTACGTACAAGTTTTGATTGGTTATTTATATCATTTCTCAAATTAAAATATTAGGTCACAACCTGTTACTGGGAAAAGTAGCTTTAACGAAGAACACATTATCACTCAACACTTTTAGGATGGAAACTGAAGCCTACCTGCACTGGCACCGAAGTCGCTGTCCAGGCCAGGACCCACTGTGGATGTATTGAGGCCGGAGGTCTCTGGAGGAGTTCTGGGATACTCTGGAGGGGTTCTGGGATACTCTGGAGGGGTTCTGGGATACTCACACTCCACATCTACCTTGTGGAATAGACGCTCTGCGGCGCCTCTCCTCACATCTGTCAGCAACTCCAAATTACTCCAACAAATAGGCCCCTTTGTTGTGAAAAACATCAGGCTGTTGGATTTATGCTTTATATTGAACATTGGATGTTAGGTGGATATTCATTACTTTAATACTCTACAGGTTGAATCATGAAATAAACAATTTTACATTTACTGTACTAAACATCTGGTTTTGGGTATGCGTAGTTCAGACTAGGCGGTCTGAGACCTCGTCGAGGTGTTTTTGTTTGGAACACTCCGCCGATTTTCAACCAGCTTTGTATCATTTAAAATTAGCAGTATATCAGAAAACTCTCAGTTTCGCAGGCATTCATTTAGTTTGACAGTTATTGAGAGTTGATTAAGTTGTGGACCAGTGATGTCATTTGTGCATGAATGACATCACTGGTCCACAACTTAACTCAAATCAACTCCAATAGCTGTTTTTCCTTTGAAAAATCCTCTGGCACACAGGAAGTGATGCGAGCGTTAGGAATGAGTCGTTCGAATGAGCACCTGCTTGCCTGACACAGCCAGTCTCCATCATCAGTATATAAATGGGAGCTAGGGCTCTGTCTGTCTGTTTCTCTGTCCCACTGATGACATCATCAGTGATGTCATAAATTCACTCACACATTGATAACATCATCAGTGATGTTATAAATTCGATGTCATCAGTGTTGATGTCATTAAGGCTCACAGGGGGAGACTGAGGAGGCTCACGAGAGGGACTGGGGGAGAGAGACTGAGGGAAGGGGGGGGAGGAGAGTGAGGGAGAGGAGAGGAGAGGAAGAGAGAGGGGGGAGAGACTGAGGAGGAGCGAGACTGAGGGAGACGCGCGCCAATAGGGCAGGCAAGGCCACACAGCAGCCGAGCTGTGGGCGAGTCCGCGCAGCGGCCGACCTGCGAATGTGAGCTGCAGGGCCAGCTCTGCGAGCTGCAGGATGGGCAAGTCCACGCAGCGGCCGAGGTAACGAGCCCGCTTTTATTTTTATTTTCAAGGTGACCTGTTTCCTAAAAAAAATAAAATAATCTAAATTATGGAATCTCAAATTGTTAATTAATGTTGGGGATGAGAATTTGGTTTGAGACCCTAGGTCACAGCTTATCCTACCAGCCTGCCTAGCCAGTCTAACAATAAGTAAGCAAATAAATAAATAAATAAATAGCCTATATAGGAAGGAGTCAAAGGTGAGGATACATTTGGTTTGAATCCTCCAAGGTGGGAAATACATTGTTGTAGGACTTCTCCATCCTCCTGTGGTCAAATAGAAATTATTCATTGGGGCTACTTTGACATGTTTAGTTTAGGCTACTTACTTCATAAGACAAACGAACATCCACAACCTAATAGCCAATCTTCAATATCAAGCCAGCTTCACCCGGCTGGTAGCCATACTCACGCCGCTCTACTGACCCTTGAGAAGGGATCGTTGACCGCGGGCGAGTTGTGCGGCACCCGGTTCTCCCTCTCCGCCTCCGAGGAGTCACTGCACTGCGGCAGGACAGGTGCGCTCTGACACCAGTCCACCGTGCTCTTGCTGTACATGCGTGACCTCCTGGGCGAGGTGAGGAGGATGCTGCTGGGCGCTCTCAGGGACCCTGAGCCGGTGCCGGTGGCTCCGTCTGGCCGCAGGAAGCGGATCCGCTGCTCCGCTGCTGCTGCCCGCTCTCTGGAAGACGCCCGGGATGAGGTGACCTGAGGCGGCAGCAGCATGGGTTCTGACAAAGACAGGTAGGCTCTCCTGCCGGCCTGGGCTGGGGCAAAGGCCACGTCGGAGACTCTGTCGACCCGGTGGAGGGTCGAATGCAACAGCATTTCCTCTGTGTCCTCAGGCGTCTTTCGGTTCCTCTTTGAAATGATAAAGTAGCCCAGGAACAGGCAGTTCAACAAGAGCAGAATCACCACAAACGGTATGAGCAAAAGGACTAGTAAGGTCAGATTGGTGACGGGGTAACCTTCAGTCAGATATGATGGAGTTTGTACTTGCGACATTTCATCCCAGAGGACATTAGAGTGATTTTGAGAGAAATGCTGATGTCAGCTGAGATTTCCAATTGTCTCTCTGTGCACAGGTGGTTTGAAGTGTCAATCAATTTGGACAACTCTTCTCAAGTTCTGTTTCAAACACGTTTGCATGTCGCCTTGCGGCTCAACTTTGCGCATTGTGTACAAAAGAGAATGTTTCCTTGCTACAATCACCTTCAGTTATTATTAGCCTACTGTCCGTGTTACAAAGTAATCCAACGATAGGAGAGAGAGAGAGACAGCTCAAAGGTAGGCTACTCATTCACTTGGCGGCCCATGAGTTACAGATCGCAGCTGGGGCTCATTATTTAGCTACAGTTTCCGACATTGTCCTAACCAATAGCCACCACTAGATGGCAGCAGGTAGCTGTGGTAGGCTTCTGGAGACATCATGGGCTAGGATGGGAGAATGTCTTGCTCTGAAGGGTTAATTCATGGTAGGTTTGCCCTTTTAGAAAGGTTTACTGAAGCCTTCTGTAACCTACCTCAACAAGTCTTTATATAGCTAAATAATAGCTGCAGTTTATCACAAGAAATGCATGGGGGACACACGTTCAAATTCATTTTTGTTCTTTATTGTTCATGCTTCCAACTATGTCTATATCAGTTCATAATACAACAACAGCTGGTTCATTGCAGAATATCTAGAAACATTTCAAATGATTCAATAGAACATTTGACAGATGCATCTCTCTTAGAGACAATGTTTATGCTTTTTGCACACAAAGTACATCTTTGTACACAAGTACATTTTGTTATTGTAATAAATCAATGTAAACCATCAGTCATATGAACACCATATAACTTTGAGTTATTTTGTCAAATAATTCTACCACTCAGGTGTAACAAGTCATACAGACTTTAATTGCAAACTGATATCCAGGTAGGCCCTATGGGTTTGCAAGTATAACAGTACAGCTAGCCCTTTCCTTCAAGAGAAAGGTTATTGAGTCACTGGATACCAAAGACTCCATTCGTCAGTTCTGAACACACTACTCCTGTGGCATTGTAGTTGTTGAGCATTATGCCTAAAGTGCATACAATTGTAGAAAAGCACCTCTCCATCAAAGTCCTGTCTAAACACTCACTCACTTCAGTGCTACTTGCCATTGTCCAAACACAATACGAGGTTGTGATTGGTTGTGATATTAGCACCTTGGGCAAGGCTGTGTGTTTGTGAATAGCTAACAACATACACACATGGTGAAGCTGTATCAATCTGTGGCCACTAGCAGACCCGGCTAGCACTTGGCCAGGCTGTGCTTGATGATCTCGCGGGACTGGGGTGGGATCCTGTCGGGGAAGAGCACCTGGAACTCCACCACCAGGTCGCCTCGCTGGGACGGGCTCTTGGGCAGAGGCAGACCCTCGCCCCTCAGGCGCCGCACAGCACCAGGTTTGATCACGTCACTGCAGGGTAGAGGCATCATCCGGTTGTCAAGTGTCGGGACGTTAACTGTGCATCCACACAGAGCCTGCAGAAGAAGAACACATAGAAAACAAAGAGGTTAGACCTGTTCTATTTCTTAAGAACAATTTACATCATGCTTTCTGAGCTCTGTTGTTATTATTATTATTATTACTACTACTATTAATATTATTATTATTATTATTAGCTACACTTTGAGAAAATAAACTAAATGCCTGGTGTCTTTTTAAATGGCATGTTACATAACAGATAAAACATGTGGAGCAGCTGTCTCCATAAAAAGCACAGCGATTATGCAATGAACCAGTGCCCTATATATTGCCTGTGTGTGGGAGTAAGTGCTTTGGAGAGTGAAGTCATCTATAGGAAGATGGAGGAGCTCATTGAAAGGCCCGTCTCTCTCTTGACTGCTATACCCAGCTCTCTTGACTGCTATACCCAGCTCTCTTGACTGCTATACCCAGCTAATCTGTGTGTGGGTTGCAGCAGTGAGAGCCAGAGCATCCCCGCTTGCCTTATAGAGGCAGAGGAGTCTGCAGCATAGTAGGAGAGAGGCAGAGGGAAGTGAGAGATGCGGGGGCAGTCAGTAGCAGAGCTAAATTTAGCTCCTGCTCTCTCTCTCTCTCTCTCTCTCACTCTCTCTCTCTCTCTCTCTCTCACTCTGCAGGAGCTGATAAAGGGAGGGAGGTGTTGGCAGGCTGCTGCTGCTGCTGCTGCTGTATTGTTATAGCAGGGGTCTGTCAGTGGGGTGGTGGGGGCTGGGGCTCAGAGCTAGTCATTGTTCTTAATATATTATTCATTTGGTGCATGGTTTCTATCTAAAGCCACAACAGACTCCTAACCCCCTATAGCCGGATACAGTCGATCTATTGTACTCCACAGCAGTGATTCTCAAATTTGATTTCTCAAATAAAGGACCCCAAATGTTTTACACATTAGGACCACAGACCCCCATTTCATGAGATTTTATCTCTCAGACCAAAATCTGGCAATATTTTCTACTGTTCGATCTGATTTTGTCCAGAATTCCATAAGCTACCATGACTACCTATCTAGTATTGTAGGTTGAGAGATAACAGTGAAATTATGGTCAAAATTGTGCTTCTTCTACATTCTACAATAATTGTTCTTGTAAATGAAATAATGAAGCTTAACAAATGATCAATTTGCTGGGGACCCCCTGGAACTCCCTCGACCCCTGGTGGTCCCCGGACACCACATTGAGAACCACTGCTCTACATCACAATGCTGAGACCCATAAACTCACCTCTTTGAGTGTGATCTTGGCTGTGTAGACGATGTTGGAGCCATTTCTCTTGTACTTGGCATGCTCCTCATCTTTGAGGACGAAGGTGACATCTGCCGGGGTGTTGTCGGGCGTCTCGTCCCCTTCCCTGGGAAAGGTGATCTTGGTCCCGGCCTTCCAGCCTTTCTTCACCACCACGTTCAGCACCTTGTCCTCCGACCGCAGGCTGCGGCCGTCGGGGTTGAGGCGGCTGCGGGTGATCTTCATCCGCTTGGTGCAGCCGTGGAGCACCTCGTCCAGGGTCACCGGCAGGTCGTGAAGCACCTCCACGCGCTGCAGACGCCGCCGGCCCCTCCGCAGCCCGTCGCCCTCGTGGCCGGGCACCCCACCCACGTGGCTGAAGGTGAAGCGGCTGAAGGGGTTGAAGAGGTCCTCCTCGCCATCGACGTCGGGCCCAAAAAAGATGTCAAAGCGCTCCGAGCCGTGGAAGAAGGAGGAGAAGGTGGCGTGGGCGTCTCCGTGGACGTTATTGCGATGCGTCTTGCCTTGGTTAGCCATGGACTTTCCACTGGCATTTTTTAGACCTGCAACACGGAAATATAGAAAGAGCATTGAGTTTAATGAGTACAATCATTGAAAGTCCTGCAGCGTATGTATCTCCGCTGATCTGACGCCTCATACTATTGTGCTGATGCACACTCACCCCTGCAGTTCTGCTCATGCATATTCAGCTCAAAATTATTGAAGGCTAAATTTAGATGTGGTATTTTGAAGTGTTGTTTTGGCAATGCATGCATAATGAATGAACCAGTCTATGCTGTAAATAGCCAGATGGCAAGTTCCATTGACTCATGTGAATTAATTCCCTTTTTTCTACTTGTACTTTTGAATAACAAAGAGTGTATAATTACAAAAGAAAATGTCTGCTTCTTTACCTTCTTCACCATACTGGTCATATATGCTTCTCTTCTTGGGATCGGTCAGGATCTCATAGGCTTCTGCGATCTCTTTGAAGCGGTCCTCTGCGTCGGCATCACTGTTCTTGTCTGGGTGAAACTTCAGAGCCATCTTCCTGTACGCCTTCTTGATCTCGTCCTCGTTGGAGTCCGAGGAGACTTCCAGGACCTTGTAGAAATCCTTGCCGGCGGGTTTGAGGGACAGACAGGGCGTCTCTTGCTCAGACTTGCTGCTCTCCTGCAGAAACAAACACGGGCGTGCATCAGATCATGAATATTCAACATGCATCAGATCATGAATATTCAAAAAGGTTGACAGAACACGGAGCCAGCCTGGTGCAGTATACGAGCTATGCGCACAGCAGAATGGACGGTGGACACAATGCAAATCAACCTTCAACTTTGTGACAGTTAACAATAGGCTATTTGTGATATGATATGATATTTGTGATATGCAGCAGAATGAGAATGTACAAATTACAAAACACTGCTTAGTCACTGTTGGAAGTCTGGAAGTAGGCCTATTATTCTGTAGGCTGCACATGCTACATGCTGTTAAATACTGGCTTATCATAAAACTAATCATGAATGGACTAATCATACGTCTGTGAAGTGAAATGGCAATTCTCTACAGTAGCCTACACAATAAGATGGCTGAACAGCTGATCTCCTGCTCATTTGCATCTGGCAGAATATAAAACGGATAGCAAAGTCACTCTTAGAAAAAACATGATAATCTCAGTGCAACGTGGCAAATCTATAGCGTTTTATAATGCACTGACACGACATGAGTGAGTAAAGGGGAAATCGTGTGAGCATAATCTGGAGTGGTGGTGGTGGAAAAGCCTCCCCTAACAACCTGCAAGCCTCCCCTAACAACCTGCAAGCCTCACCTAGCAACCGCCATTCTCTGCAGCGATTGGCTACATGGCTCAACATAGCAGTCTGCATTTGAAGGAACCCACAGCAACAGACTTGGCAACGCTACTCCGGAAATAATCAGCATATATGCGGCTAAGTAGGCCAGCGATGATTAAAGGCTATGTCCTACTGTAGTAGTATATACATGCTATGAATATTATTAGTTCCTAAAGAAAATCCACATACTAAAATAAAGCTGATCTGAAGCTTGAATCTGTATCTTTAACAAATTAACTAGCACATTGACAAGCTGGTATAAAGATTGCTTCAACTTACCGCTGATGAAAAGGACCCTGAGCCGTCACCCTTGTGCGTAACTCGCACTTTGCACTTGACATTGACATTTTTGTGCTTCACACCGAACTGCGTCCAGATGAGAACCATGGCTGTTTGCTTTGAGGCTACTGTGTCGCTGTCCGCTAGCGGTGGTGCTGAAATGCTCCAGTTCTGGATCCGTGCTCTCTCTCTCTCTCTCTCTGTGCTGCTCTGATAAATAGTGCCGCTTCAGGCAGGCAGGCAGCTCCTTTACTCCACTCTCCTCCCACGCAGCGTGACAGAGCTTTCCCCGCAGCCGCCCATCTCCTGACGCGCACAAGGGAATACCGTGCCCGCTAGAAAGAGATTGGCGCTCTGAGGATGATCACGCGGATGTGGCAGCCTCCCTCTCCATCTCGAGACTCGCTTCCGGAGTTCTCTAAGACACTAGTCACGACACGGCGGATTCTTCCCGGGAGAGGGAGGGAGGGAGGGAGGCAGAGAGAGAGAGAGAGAGAGAGAGAGAGAGAGAGAGAGAGAGAGAGAGGGGGGGGGGGGGCAGACATTGATGGAGATTGGAGGAGAGAGAGAGAGGGGAAAGAGTGATAAAAAGAGGGGGGCGAAAGAGTGAGGGAGAGACGGGGGGGGGGGGTTGAGGGAGAGTAGAGAGAGAGAGAGAGAGAGAGAGAGAGAGAGAGAGAGAGAGAGAGAGAGAGAGAGAGAGAGACCCGCTGGCTGCCCAGACAACCCACAGACAGCAATTTCCTCACCTGCTGATTGATGGAGCTGTCTCTTCAAGCACATTTGACTATTTACAATTTGAGCCTCGGCCTACGCATTTCAAACCAATTCATCGCTTTATTCTCAATATTTACATGGAAAAATTTGCATTTCGCCCCCAAACTGCCTAACTTTGGGCTATTTGAGAATATTACTCTCTAGACTTATGCCAGGAGGAGACGTGAAATGAAACAGCCATTATCCAACATGGAGAGACAGGTACTCTGGTTGTTTTTTAGGGATAGTTATGTTAGTTGTACCTGGTAGCTCTGGTGCTACACACACTGAATGCCAACCAATCCAGAGCCATCAAACTATATTGTGAAAGTGCCTGTGAGGTGAAATGAGGGGTGATCAACTCTCAAAACCTCGACTAAAATGTCAAAATTATTTTGGTCATTGGAGTTAAGAATTCCCAAAACAACCAGGTAACAATTGTGGTTTATAGAAGCATTCAGAGGAGCAGGCGGGGGCATGAAAAGCAGAGCCCAGCGGGAGGCCAGGAAGCGCAGAATGAGGAGGGCGCGCCGAGGAATGAACTCATGTAAGAGCTGGAGACATGAAACGAGCTAGACTAGCTCGTTACATGAAATGAGCTAGACTAGCTCGTTACATGAAGCGAGCTAGTCTAGCGAGCTAGACTAGCTCGTTTTTCATGTCTCCAGCTAGAGCAACTGAATCTGCCAGATTGATTTCCACTACATAGCCGCCGTGACCCATTTTGACTTGTTGCTAGCTTAAAGCTAATGTACTTTATCTTTTCATTTTTAAACAAAACCAGTAGCCTCAGCTACAGTTACACCAAACAGAGCCATGATTAGAAGGGGAGCAGTGTCTCACACACACAGAGAGAGAGAGAGAGAGAGAGAGAGAGAGAGAGAGAGAGAGGAGAGAGAGAGAGAGGAGAGAGGGGGGGCGTCAAACATGCTTTAATACAATGTGGGAGCAGTGTAGTGGCCTAGATTTCATTTGGATCTGGGAAACTCCTCTTTCTCAATAAAACCTGTGATGTAAAATAAATAACGATCTGAAACTGCACATGGGCATTGATGAATGTCTGGGTACAGACATACAGTGTCACTCGAGCAATTGTGATGTCATCAGTGATGATGTCATTCAGTGATGATGTTATCAGTGAGTTATGTGATCAGTGATGTCACTCGGGCAATTGTGATGACATCCATGACGATGTCATCAGTCATGTCATAGATTACACTGTAATCGGTGTGACGGGCAACCTTGTGATGTCTTTGGTGATGATGATCGTGTGACATTATCAGCGACCTGGCCACTTTATTTCTCTCTTGGGAACATAATGCATTTGTTTATAACTTGGTCGCAAATTGCCACTTCCTACTAGGAAAAATCGAATAAAACGCTGCATGAACTCAGAGTTCCTTCCTACTCACAAACTTGGGTATGATTTCTCAAGCAACCTGGCCACTTTCTTTCTTGGCGGCATACAGACATAGGGACAGACCCTCTTATACTGTAGATGCCTCGGCCCCTAGTGGCCACACCATCAAAACAAAATGCCTCCATACTGCTCACCTGACGTAATCCAAGTCTCCAGAAGCCCAGAGATGCCAGGTTGTCTTGAAAATACTTGAAAAGTCATATGCTCCAAGAACATCAGGGCTGCTAGCTATAGTATCCTGCTACAGTGAAGATTTCAGATAAAAACGGTGTAAATTACATATTTTCAAGTCAACTTGGTATCTCAGGGCTTCTGGAGACGTGGACTAAGCCAGGTGAGCATGAAGGAGGCATTTTATGTTGTTTTCTATATGTTTGAAAGTTGGTCCACTTCAATTGTTAAGGAGAATTCTGCAACAGTGTTTTGCTGTAGATGTTTTGTGGAATAAAAAATATCACCCCGTCTTTCCATCGGCATGCGGGTGAGAAGATAATGACTGAATATTCATCTTTGGGTGAACTTATCCTTTAAGTCATGTGCAGTTATTTATTTGTATATATTTATATTTGCAGATGATGTTACACCTATACGAGATGATGGAGCAGGTTGTCTCAGCAGCAGCAGCTGTGGATCTGTGATTAGTGTCACACAGAGCAGACATACATGGCAATGCTTCCTCCCCTGCAGCCAATGGGGGCGCAGAGCTTCCAGTGGATTCTCCACCCATGTGACAGGAAACGGCAGACAAATTTGGTGTGAACGTGCGGAGCCCGGAGCGTCACGCTCTGAGCATGCTCAGAGCGCAGCGCCGCATGCTATTCACAGCTTGTCCCGGATAGAGTGAATCAGAATAGCTTCTTTCACACTGTTCATTCTCCCTGCCCACGGGAACAGCCTGACTGAATGTGTGCTGGGCCCTGTGCTCTCTCTCGCTCGCGCTCTCTCTCTCTCTCACACACACACACACGAACACACACACATGAACACACACACACACACACACACACACACACACACACACACGAACACACACGAACACACACTTTGTTTAAACTATCCCCTCGTCTCAACCACTTCTGCCTTTTAATATCATGTATAATATATACACTATTTTAAAGACACTTTTCAGATGATACTCCTGAATGATGCTTGTTATCTTGTTCTGTTACTGTGTAATAAATACGGTGGCTGAGAGAAGTCAACACACTGCAACCTACTGTAAGGAAACACAAGTGTAAGACAAAACACAAGCAAATTAAGAAAATATCTTTCAACAATTTGACAACACTTGCGCTGCAAATACACACAACACAACACAACACAACACAACACAACACAACACAACACAACACAACCATTCTATTCTATTATTGTATAACTAATCTATAAGTTTCCCTCTCTCGGCCACCATAGTGCTAGCTTTCTTTTTCATGATCTTGACCTGTATTTAAACATATTACTTATAAAGCACTTGACATTGGGTTACCTAAAGAATATATAAGGTGTCTGGTCAACATTTGATTTGTTTTGATACATCGGACGAACAGATGGTACACAAACTCATGCTTGTGTGTGTGTGTGTGTGTGTCTGTGTGTGTGTGTGTGTGTGTGTGTGTGTGTGTGTTTAGTCACAGGTTCGGCTCACACAGCAGTAGGTGCTGCCTGCAGGAGTGTTAAGAAGGTGAATCAGTGCTGTCAGCAGCACACAGCAGTGACACCAACCTCATCTCACAGCATCACTCTGCCATCACATCATCCTGTCACCTGATCCTGCAGCATCACTCTGCCATCACATCATCCTGTCACCTGATCCTGCAGCATCACTCTGCCATCACATCATCCTGTCACCTGATCCTGCAGCATCACTCTGCCATCACATCATCCTGTCACCTGATCCTGCAGCATCACTCTGCCATCACATCATCCTGTCACCTGATCCTGCAGCATCACTCTGCCATCACATCATCCTGTCACCTGATCCTGTGGAGGAGTCAAAGCTGCCATCAAGCCAGAGAGAACATATTTTGGAGCAAAGTTTTCCCTCTAATAATGTCACAAGAATACTAAGTAGTAATAATGTCACAAGAATACTAAGTAGTAATAATGTCACAAGAATACTAAGTAGTAATAATTTCACAAGAAGTTGGGCAAAAATGAATGCAAGGTCAATGGGGTCACGGTCCTGTCTGTACAAGCTGTGTGTGTGTGTGTGTGTGTGTGTGTGTGTAGATGGAATTTTAGTTTAACTTTCCAGAGCTACTATGAGGAACAGCGTGGAGTGTGCTGAGAAAGAACTCTACCAATCGACATCATCATTGGTAAGTAGCAAATAGGTCCATAGTTTAAAAAAGTGAACTATCCCTTTAATGTTACCAAGTTTAGATGTAATAAGATATACTATGGCTTCTAAACTTTGTATCTAAACAGTATTTCTACATATAAATGTGTGCTCAGTATTCATCTTTGATTTGAAGTGACTAACTGAAGCTGTCTGTATCTACTTAGAGTATTTCCCTTTGCAAGTGCTGCCCTCTGCTGTGTAGAGATATTGTTTCATGTACTGATTTCTCACTGTATGTATATTATATCTACACAAACACAATAGAGTACCAAAGTCATATATGATCAACAAATAGAGTAAATGTCAGTGTAACCGAGTGAATGTGAGTCCTCGTGAGTCCCAGGTGGTAGCGAGTAAGTAGGTTAAACTCACTCCTGAGTATAAACGCCCATTAACCAACTCTGCCAATGGAGCTAGCTAGCTCTCTTGGTTAGCGCGGGTGCTCTTTGCAAGCGGTTGGTGGATCGAATCCCGCCTTCACCCATGGGCAAGCACTTTAATAAGGTGATCATCTCAAAGATTTCATATAAATAAATGTCTGTTAAGTCACTATCAAGGGGGGTACGGTGGTGCAGTGGTAAGCACCGTCGCCTTACAGGTAGAAGGTCCTGGGTTCGATTCCCACCTGGGACGTTGTGAACACTGAAGGAATGCGTGCCCGTCCGCATGTCCTCGAGTGCCCACCGCCCGGGTGGGGTCGTCAAAAGGGCCTTTCTGTGTGGAGTTTGCATGTTCTCCCCGTGCCTCCCGGGGGTTTCCTTCATATAGGAACCCCCTTCACCAAAAACATGCAATATCCTGGTTGCTAATGTGGTTCCTCCTCTGGTCGTTAAGGGCGCCTGTTCAGAGGGAGGGGAACTGGTTGGAATAGCGGGAACCTCCCACGTGCTATGTCCTACCGGTGAAGCTTCCTCTGTCAGGTGAAAAGAAGCGGCTGGCTAACTGCCCATGTCTCGGAGGAAGCATGGAGCCAGTTTCGGCTCTCCCCAGATCGGCAGAGGGTGGAGTAGCAACCAGGATAAATAAATTAAATTAGCACTAATGGGGGATAAACATTGGATAAAAAATCGGGGACAAAAAAAAAGTCACTATCTTTCGCAGACTGAGTTAACACAATTGGTGATTGAGCCTATGGCCCATTGATGGAAGCCTTTGCATTTTCAGTATTGCAGCATTTATGAACTTGGTATCTGTACTAGGGATGCAGCGGTATACCGTTTGAAGGTATACCGTTGTTTGAAAACGTCACGGTATCAAAACCACTAAGATTTGCCATCATACCTTCCCCACAGTATCAGCTGTTTCCCCAAAACAAAGTGCTCAGGTCACTTGCAGAGTGCAGCTTACGCTGCCCCTCCCCCTGGCTGCATGCCTACCTAGACTAGAGCACAGAAGAGAGGAGCCACAAGGACCCCCCTGAACTTTCCCCCATCTAAAAAGACGACGTCGGCTGTATGGGAATATTTCGGCTATTGTAAAAACACAAATGGTCCGCAATACCGCGATACCGTGAAACCGTGGTAATTTTTGTCCAAGGTTATCATACCGTCAAAAACTCATACCGTTGCATCCCTAATCTGTACCCCAGAGAGGGTAGGCAGAGCTAACACAATAGACTTGCTCTTCACGTTACTGTAGGGTCCCGACAACTCGTGTGTGTGAAGTAGGATAACAAGCTACTTTTCTTCTGGTCTCTGCTTGCATTGCGGGTGGTTACTATGACCAAACAAACTGACCAACGTCACATAATGCAACACTGTTTGCATCCCACCTGCAATTACCGCTCATCGCCATAGGTGTCGCCAAAGAGAACAAAAAGAAAATCTTTGAGATTTTTACTTTAACATGGGTTGCTGCCACTACTGTCAACACAACACAGGCTACTGTACATCAGGACGCAGGGCTAAATCCCAGACTTGCCAAGAGAATCCCTTTCAGTTGGCTTCTTAAAATTCTTACACCACATAATAACTTCTATCAACGACATTTAAAGACCATCACATCTCACCAGACAGGCAATACCCAAATACCAGTTTGTGTGGCCTTCTATATCCAGCCTCCTTCAGCAGAGCCTCATCGTCTGAGTGTCTGAGTGTCTTCCGCCCCCTCTGAGGATTTCAGCTGTCTACTGCCGGTTTTCCTCGGGGTACGAGACCACTGACGGAGGCAGTCTGCAGATGGCTGGAGATGATCTCAGAGGATCTCAGAGGAGATGAGGAGGAAGATTAGAGTCGACAAGCAGAAAGGCCAAGTGCACGCTGGTAATGCGAGCTGAAAGGAGATGTCATGGGAGAGGAGAGCGTGACAGATATGAGAGCCATCTGGGCAGTCGGGCGGAGTTGGTAGAAGTTGATTTGGAAGTAAGTTCTAACTTACGATGGACAACAAATTTGAGATGGCTGAACTCATGTATGCAGAGAAAAATAAGTTAAGTTAAGTTAAGTTAAGTTATCCTTTATTTATCCCCATGTGGAAATTCATCCTCTGCATTTGACCCATCCTCTACTAGGAACCTTCCTAGAACTAGGAGCAGTGGGCAGCCGCAGTGCAGCGCCCGTGGACCAACTCCAGTTCTTTTGCCAGTGCCTTGGTCAGGGGCACTGACAGGAGTCTTAACCCGAACATACATGTCTTTTTGATGGTGGGAGGAAACCGGAGAGGGACCAGTGGGAGTCTCCCCCAGGGGTCCTTGAGGGGGTTCCAGGGGGTCCCCAGCCAAAAGGAGGGGAATTTATTTTCGCTATAATTCCATTCATAAGTAACACAATGACTATTTTGGTCATGGTGGATTTTATACACTTTCTGTAATAAAACATCTAAAAGCATACATTTTATTATCATATGGGGGACCGTGGGACAAAATCCTATCAAATGGGGGTCTGTGGTCTAATCCTTGTCAGTTTAGGGGTCCCTCATGTGAAAACATTTGAGAACCACTGATCTAGGCTACATTACTACATTAAAGATCTCACGGACGTTCTTGGCCAGCACCTGCCCCTGAAAACACTGGACAATCCTCAACCGCCTGAGGACACGCCTGAGGACACCTGAGGACACCTGAGGACACGCCTGAGGACACCTGAGGACAGGCGTAGGACGTTTCGGTGCAGCAATGAAAAAATGGGGCCTCGTGGACACTGCGAGTGCGGGTATCCATCACAAACTGTGGAACACATAATAGCCAGCTGCACTAAACACCAGCCACTGAATGGCCATCGTGGTCTGACTGACCTGGACAATGACACACTGGACTGGCAGAAGAAGAAGACAACATTACCACAGGTGACAGCCAGTAGAGGGGACTGCCATGTTCAAACATAGAACATCCCTCCAATGGCGATGCAGAACAGAGCACTGTTGTATCCCCAAAGCCCTGAGTAGATATCAAAGGAGAGCACAATATTCTCTATGTAATTGATTATGGATCGGTAAACAATTATCACACATTTACAATGATCACAACATGCACAGGATGTAAAAGTGATCACAGCAGTAGATCTATATAGACGGTTTCAACTCAACAACATCCTGTAAACATTCTAAATTCCCCCCAGCTTACTTCCTGTTGCAGTGTTTGCTAATAACTGACAGGACTAGGTTCCAACCTGTTCCCTAGCAACACAACCTGTTCCCTAGCAACACAACCTGTTCCCTAGCAACACAATTCCGTGAAAACCATCCATAGTGCCAGAAATACAGTCATCTTTGTCTGGGATCTTCATCTATTTTTTCCTCTATAGATTTCCATGAATGGAACTGGGCAGTGTTTGTAACAGAGAGCATGGCAGCAACAGAGCAGCAGGGCCGGAAGGAGAAGCCCCCCCCCCTGCTGTCCACGGGCTGTCACAGCCGCACACCTGTCCCACGCCAACCGCCACTGCCAGGTAGAGCTGCCAACACAAAGTCACCAGCGGGGTTGTTTGGTGTCAGATTGTGCTTCATATTCACTCATGTTTTCAGCGTTAGAATTTAGTAAAATTATGTGACTTCTTTTGTTCTGTTTTTTAATGAGATGTTTTGTAACCACCCTATTTGCTTGTTGGTTTATTAGAAAAGTTACTGTTGAGTTGTTGAGTTGTGTTCAGTGGCATATTTGTTGAATGTCCACTAGAAAAATGGAGAGGCAGCTATAATGTTTATTTGTTCATTAAGAGCAAAAAATACAAAGGCCAAACATAATACTTGGAGAATGTGAGTGCAGTTAGAAACCTGATATAAGATACTGTATAGTAGCCATTTCTATTCACTGAAATATTATGTTACATGATTTGTTATGCCCTTTACTGTAGTTTATTGGAGTTATCTGGACCAAATTAAGCTGCCCTTAACAAACTGACCTCAAATGACGTCAGCTATATGGACCACAGCCACTAGCCTTCACAAGAAGAAGCACCAGCCAGCTCCTTTCTCTCAGAGCCAGGAACATGCCACGCGTGTCTGTAGAGAATGGATGAAAAGTAAGTGTTCATCTCTCCCTTGTTCTCTGTAAAACTGCAGTTATACTTCTAACATTCACGTTCTCGCTGTCTCTGATCATATCACTTGAATGAATGTAACTAGATCTAATTACATGTCAAAGGGTGAGCATTGATCACGCTCCGCTGATAATATCGATAAATGAAACAATCAATTATTAATCAAACAATGATTCTAAGTGCATAGATTCTGCAATATCAAACAAATGGGATCTATCTTCGTACAGACGATATCCCCTATTAGCGCTTGCGCACCTGTTTGCGCGTGCCTTAATGCAGGCAAGATAACAGTCCGCCTTGCGCATTTGTCCAGGTGTTCTGCCGAGTTTTGCACCCCCGCCCAGCAGCAAAAAAAAGCATCCCCACCTCACGGGAGAATATTTGTAATGATTTATACAGAAATGTAACTGTTTAAACGTGATATAATTGTCTGGTAGACGTGACCTCCCTGATTTCTAAGTTAAAACGGCCCGAAATATGTTGGGGATGCAATTCTCGGCGGGGATGCGGAAACGTTCACAGCACGTGTCGCAAGCGCAAATCAGAGCCGTGCCAAAATCATCTGCGTACCAAAATGCCTGCGCAAATTTGGGCGGTCTTAACTACCAGAATTATTCACAGGTGTGGCCAGGCAATGCTGGGCATTACGTCAATCAAAACCAATCAGATTCCCGTCTCGCAATGGCTGTTTGCGCGAGGCATGCAATATGCTGTAATTCTCTCCATGCGTAATAGAGTGTACTCACTCGTGCGAGGACAGAGAGAGATGGAGAGAGCTTATTGACAGATGTGGTGCCAACGACCCTCTGGGTTATGAAGGTAAATAGCCTATGTCCATTGTCCAACAAGTTTTCTCAATCTGATTTCCCTCTTTGCGATGTGATAAAAGTTTCTCAGTGAGTTATAGTTGATTGTCTCACTGAATTATCTACTAATACCTAATTTTAGCAGCATAATTTGATGTCCTGGTGTGGCAAGGCTGTGCATAATGACATATCCAAAAGGAATTTTACTTTGCACAGCGCTGCGCTGCACGGAGATTACGGTGCGCTCCAGCGCAGCGAGGTATTTAGCGCGTAGCGGCGTAAGAGGTAATTTTCAAAGCTCTTAGCGCAAAGTAATTGCGCGCTGCTGACGATAGGATAATGCCATCTATGATCTATCCCCACATTTATCGCTGAAACACCTGCTTTGGCATGTGGCAGCCTATGCCCAGTACAATTATAACAGACATGCACTTGTGCCTGCTCCCAATTTGCATTGCACACGGCGTTAAATGAGCGCAAATGCTAAATAAGCGCTTTTGGGAAGATAGGGCCCCTAATGTTAGGCCTCGGCCCCTCGCACATCAACCGTGGGAGAGGTCACTTCACTCACTGATGACATCACAATTGCACAAGTGACATCACTGATGACATCACAATGTCAGTGCAGCACTGTTCTCTCTTTCTCCCCCTCTCTCTCCTCTGCGGCATTCCTCTCTCTAGTTGTCATCAAGCAAAACAAGCAAAACAAACGCTGAGTTTGAAGAGAGGGGTTTTGCACCGTGGTGAAGTTAGTTAGGTTCACTAATCCAACGGTCCAATTGGTTTTGAGATCTGCTTCTCTCTCCCTTTACATGTCCTCCTCACGCTACACTTGCAAAATTTGAGGGAAACATCAATGACTTCGGGATTAAGGTTTGAATTAAATTAATTATGTTTCGTTCTTTAAACTGTCCCCGACTCATATAGTTCAACGTGCCCCTCTTTATATCAGTGAGTGTTTATCACAGTGGTAAGATCTCACACTTCCACATGGGAGACCTGGGTTCAAATTCTGGATGTTTTTTTTATGTTGCATAATTGTTAATCTGAACATATTTTAACTTCATCATGATGTAATTTTGCTTGCTGGGATATGGCAGCTTGGTACATATTTGGAACCCTCAAAAGGTTCTATAGCTATAAGACACACCAGCTGGCACCCGTATACACAGACATCTTCAACCAGTCTCTCTCCCTCCGACGAGTTCCCCCCTGCTTCAAAGCAGCAACAATCATCCCCATCCCCAAACAGCAAAAAGTGACCAGCCTCAATGACTGGCGCCCAATAGCCCTCACACCAATAGCCAGCAAGTGCTTTGAGAAGCTGGTCATATCAAAGATCCGCCCCACACTCCCCCCGGACCACGACCCGCTACAATTTGCATACCGCCCCAACAGGAGCACAGCAGATGCAGTAGCACACGTGCTCCACACCGCACTGTCCCACCTGGAGGGGAAGGACACCTATGTAAGAATGCTGTTCGTGGACTACAGCTCAGCATTCAACACCATAGTACCCTCCAGGCTGGTAAGCAAACTCAGGGATCTGGGACTAAACACGGCAATGTGCGACTGGATCCTGGATTTCCTAACAGACCGCCGCCAGGTGGTGAGGGTGGGCAACCTCACCTCCTCCCCACTGACCATCAGCATAGGAGCGCCCCAGGGGTGCGTCTCCAGCCCCTTCTGGTACGACCTCTACACCCACGACTGCGTGGCGACTCAAACTTCAAACTCCATTGTGAAGTTTGCAGACGACACAGCAGTCGTGGGGCTGATCTCGGGGGACGACGAGACAGGCCTACAGAGAGGAGGTGAGGGTCCTGGAACAATGGTGCCAGGACAACCACCTCTCTCTGAACGTCGCCAAGACCAAGGAGATAATTGTGGACTACAGGAGAGGGGGGGGCGCACACCCCCCAATCACCATCAACGGCACAGTGGTGGAAAGGGTGGACAGCTTCAAGTACCTGGGAGTCAACATCCACTAGGACCTGACCTGGGCCGGCCACACCGCCACTGTTGTCAAAAAGGCCCAACAGCGAATACACGGACTCAGGCGCCTGAAGAAATTTGGGCTAAGGAAAGAAATCCTCAGGGACTTCTACAGAGGCACCATTGAAAGCCTGCTGACCGGCTGCTTCACCGCCTGGTACGGGAACTGTACCGCCATGGACCGCAGGGCGCTACGGAGGGTGAGGCGCGCGGCCCAGCACGTAACAGGAGATGAGCTACCAGAACTGCATGAACTGTACAACCAGCGGTGCCTCAGGAGGTCCCTGAAGATCATCAAAGACACAAACCATCCCCACAACAGCCTGTTCTCCCTGCTACCCTCAGGGAGGAGATACAGGGTTCCAAAAGCACGCACAAATCGCTTGAGGAACAGTTTCTTCCCGCAGGCCACGAGACTCCTTAACATACACAAATAGTGTAGTAGTCGTACCGTACCGTACTGCAGCTGCTACCATTATTTATGCCTAATGTTTAATTGTATGTTTAATAAGGTACATGCTATTTGCACCTGTATGTCAAATACGTTGAATTTAAAATGACTTGTCTTATCGCTATTCTGCCTTATTGCCTAGTGCTGCTTAGTATTGCTTATTGATGCCTATTTCTTATTGCCTATTGCTCATTGCTTGTTGCCTATTTGTACTATGTCGTAAACGGAGTCCACAGCACAATAATTTCACACGTGATACTTGTACCATGGAGTGACAATAAAAATCTTGAATCTTGAATCTTGAATCTTGAGTAGCTACAACAAATAAGTACACACCAGTACACAAAATAAACAACAAAGATCACACCACAAAATAAACAATGATGATGATAAGAATAAAATGATATTATAGGGATATATGATTCAGTTTGTTTTTCCAGTCTCATATCTAGTCTCATACTGTATATGGGCGACTGAAATTTCTTTATCCGCCTTTTTTATAAAGGCATGACATGCGAGAAAACTGCCTCAGAATCAGACATTTATAGTTTACCCACCATTTTTGACCACTAGCACTGCTCCACTGAATATAAAGAGCTGTGTGATGTATAATTGATGAACGGTAGGTTCATTTAACACAAGCCAAGTAATGTTAAACTTCCTTTTTTTTTTTACATTTCCCCCTCCAGATAACATCCAATTCCACAATCATCCTATGAGAAACATACGTGCATCAATTGATATATTTTCACTGAGGACAAATCAAAATACCAGAAAAATTCACTCAACCCTCAATAGTTTCTGTGCTGAATCCTCCAAAAAAATGTCACAGAAAGGAATTACTCAAGAACAGCACTCCAATAACTTTGATATTTCAAATTAAAAATTTTATTGTCTGCACACTGACAAGACACCAGACACCCCCCGCCCCCATGTGAATTAAGCATACTGTACAAGGGGGGAATCCCCACACACACACACACACAAAATTTGTAAAATAAATTTTAGGTTCTCTGAATTGGGGGTACAAATAGTCACATGGGATATTTACACCCGGGTGTAAATAGTCACATTGTCTATTTAGACCTGGGTGCAGATAGCATATGCCCTACTTTTATGACTTTTGGAACGTAAATGCATGTTTTTTAACGTGGTTTTTAGAAAATGCTTCAAAAGGCATAAAAGTGATTAACGTTTGTGAAGATTATCCTGCTGAACACAAATTCGTGCTCCCCTAAACTTTTGTTAACCACAGACCATATTTGATGCATTTTAAGTGAATGAAATCCCCATTCTAAAACCCCATAGACTTTTCTCCTGACGAACCAAAATGGCGGCGATTTCTTGTTAAGCCTACAAAAATACATCATTCCTGCGGTACTATGTGGGGCAGAAATTGCGGACCAAAAACACAGAGCCTACTTACTCCCTTTTATATACAGTAAAGGCGGGTTCACACACACGCCTAGAGCGACTCTTTAAGCAACGCCTAAGCAACGCATAAAATTTAGGCGTCCTTGTTACAGAAGAGAGCGTTCACACATACCACTGCCACTCTGCGCTGAAGCCACGGTCGCACTGCGCCTACGCTGCGCTGCATTTATCGTTTAGGCATCTGTTCTATTTTTCAGCGTCTAGGCACGCTGAACTGTCAAGCTGGCTGTTGGTTCTGACGGACTTGGGCCATATTTTCTACCGAGTTTGCCCAAAAGGGAGGGTGGAGCGCGAATTAACGAGTGCATAGTAGGAGAGCTGTCCTTCATGTGTTCCTCTATTAACGTCTTTTCTGTCAGATGTATATATACCCCCCCTGTCTCAATGCATGTAGGCTATCACTCATGGTGTTGATGACTCATAGTCACATGATTACCCGAGGGAAAATAACAATTACAGCCGGCCAGGAAATAGACAGACATCGTCACTTGCACATTACAATAAAAAAGAGGTTTATATTACTCACCCATGCTATAAATCAGATCTGAAAAGTGTAAAAAACCACTGCTCATGTGATCAGCGTAGCGCAGAGCGGGGCTTCAGTGTGGCGTCCTGTGTGAACGCAAATAGGCGCCTAGCGTGCATGAAGCGATGCCTATATGCGTAGGCGTAGCTTTAAGCGTCGCTCTAGGCCTATGTGTGAACACGCCGTAAGGAGGATATCATTGTGAATAAAAAGCATACTTTGCAAGGAATAAAATGACAATGACACAAATGTGTTGAATACAAGGTAACATAATATATGGCGAGGATTATTATTATTAACAAATATACACAGCTTAAACATATTGCATAAATGACCTGTATCCCAATATCTCAGCATCATAGATTATACATGAAACTCTTGAGCTACTTCTGCTCTCACAAAATATAAGCGATGTTTTTGAGAATGTTTGTTTCGTACAACTCATACTAGTTAACTGCTGCGCTTCCGGGGGATTTGCGGTGTCGTGATGTCACGCTGATTCCTCGTATACTGATCTCCCATTGGTTTACACGTTTGAATGATCCCTCCCAGTGTTATTACCAGACCCAACATCCTGTTTCAACAGGAAATAAGAGCAGAGCATTTGATACAAATAATGTTGTTTCATCAAATACACGTGCAATACAAACTCTAGCATCTCATCACTCCGGTACTATGTAGTCTGGGATAGTAGAGTATGTTTCGTCTTGGTCCATGGTGGCTGGGCTGAGGCTCTGGTAGGTGGAGTCTGGCTCTGATCTGGAGGCTGCAGCAGAGTTCTCATAGTCAGGATTCTGCAACAAACAATATGTTGTTTAGCAAGGTGACCAGACATGACAGCACACCCAGTGGTGTAGTGCAGGATATACACAGGTATACCGTGTATACTCATTTATTCTACGAGTGCCTGGCCGTTCACACTGAGGCGCTCTGTTTTGCTCTGTGCCGGTCACATGTTGTACTGACTTCCTGCCTGCGGGCTTCACCTCTTTAAATGTCTATGGGCTTCACACAGAAATGAAACTGGCAGCTCTTCCAGATGCATTCGCGGCGCCACTGCGTCGCTTAAACGTCTGATGTGTTTGCACCATTACTACGCACTAAACCGTTTATATAATGTCAATTTCAATAATTTAATTTTAATCACGTTTTGATTGATGAGGCTCTTGTCAAAGGATGGCACGCAACCTTATTCCCTGTAGGGAAGTTGTAGCTTTCGCTTAAGTTAGTCTGGATCTGTTAGGTCGGAACTCGCCACGGGTTATCGATCAGAACCATGGAGATGTCTTTCAAGCTTTATTGAAATATCACAGGCAGAAGTAAGGCAGAAGCAACAGATAGAGAATACAAATAGCATAGCAGAACATCGCCTTTTATACGTCATACCCGGGATGTATGATGTCATACATCATCAATGACATCACAGGGGCAAGTCTGACATCACATAATCATAATCCAGAGACAGCAGAGACCGTCTGATATCACCGATGACCTCACAGGGGGAACTCTGACATCATCACCGATGATGTCACCGCAGTCACGTCATCGAATCCGGAGAGGGCCTTTCCTCCAGCCTTTTCTACATTCCCCATTGAAGTCAGCTGTGGCGGTTTCAGCAACATCAGTGGAGCATTTCTTACAGAAGGTTGGCTTGGAACCACAGGTGGATTATGACATGACGGGCCCCTGGGCCTGGATACATAAAGGGCCCCCCATCCTAATTAAGGCCAGAATAATAACGAAGACTCTGGGCCACGTTTATCCATATATGGCATCGAGCGAGTGCCCGGGGGCACCAGCCAATTTGCCTTGTCGGGGGATCACCACACATTCAAATTCAATTCTTTATAAGCTTCGTCATATTTTCTTTATCTATTAGACGTACTCTGCGGCCGAAATTAATCTTCAATACTAAAAGAATATGCATAATGAGAAAGAATGGTGATTGGTGTGTAGGTGCCCCCCCTCCATCACATTTGAATGTATAGACCAGAACTGCACCGCGTCTTCAAGCGTCCAGCGCCAAGGCCACGCCCCTTTTTAGGGGAAACCCACCATAGTAAAAGACGGTACAAGAAGCCGAAACCACCTCAAACAAACGATTTAAAACGGTTTAATTTGATAGAGATATGCCGAAGAGTTGCTGTGTTGTTATAGTTTTACTAACAAAAAAAACAAAACAAAAAACAGGTCTGCGATATATATTTTTTAATAGAGTAGGGGTGACACCGGCAATGTAGACGATGCATGTAACCTGGTGGAAACTGGATACAGCGTTCATATAACGCAAGTACCTCGTGTCGATGTATCTTGCGCATTCTATGGCCGGTAGAGTTGAAATATATTGTCATGTCATGGTGTGTTTGGGTCATTTATAAACTAAATTAATTCTGTTCTTTTTCTATAGATTTTTTTGGTACTGCTATTTTACATTGAAGTCAAGGCTTGTGTTGTCCCCTAAAAAGGGTCGCGGCCTTCATGCAAATGACCCGGATGTGCTGGTCTGGTCGATCCAGTTCAAGCATTTTGTGTGGTGAGAGAAAACATGAGGAACTGCTAAGAAAAGGGAGGCTGAAAACTACTTCCCCAAGTGTGTTCACCACAGTCAGGCTTTTCTTAACCCTGCCTGTTAACTGTGGGTGAGAGATCTTCACAATTTAAACATCTCTCACCCTGTCACTAACTGTAGACTAAGGGTAAGAGATCATTATCACAACTTAAAATAGTGAAGAACGAACTGTTCGAGTTGATGCTTCTTGAAAGGTTTTCTCTTTGAACTGGATGTGTTGTTTGTGATGATAACAACATAATAACGGATAGCAGCCTATGCATTGCAATATATTCAGTTGGCCGCGCTGATCTGAAACAATTAATTACAGAGCAGTAAGAATTTGGTGGCTTAAACAACTGAGTTGGTTAGTTTTTACACTAACTTTGCTGGCTGGCGGTGTTCAGACCTTCCAGCCAATCACAGTGTTTAAAAAAGCCAGGCCCACCCAATGGGCAACCGGGTACAGTTTAGTCTGAGCCATGTGACCGATTGTGTTGTGAAATAATCAACAAGGATGGCTGGTGTCTGGCTGATTGTGGTGGGCTGGTCTGGACTAAAGTTCAGGTTCATCGCATTGACTCAATGTGCTGCTGCTTTCACCTTCTGCAGGTCCCACTGTCACATCACCTCACCTGAAGTGACTGCTTGCTACAGTTATTGAGCCTTCCTTTGGTGGTATGGAGCCTTCCATGTCTGTGGTGCTGAAGCTGCATTAGATCTCTGTGTAATGTTTGTTTTAAGTCATGCTCTGTAATGGTTTGGCATTTAGTCTTCACCTCTGGAACTCTTCTCCAGGCCAAGATTAATTTGGTCTTCACTGCCTCCACTGACTCAGGTGAGGCATACAGGATAAGGGGCAAAAGGCTTGTGACCCTGTGATACCTGCTGAAGAGAAGGGTTGAACTTCCCAACAATGTGAATGTTCTGACCACCCTTCAACAAGGAATAGCGCCGTGAGGAGGAACTTGCCGCACCATCCTGTATCTTAAGTAGCTCCAGCAGTCGTTGCTTGTAAAGCATCTGTGATGGTGACCTCACCTGTCTGACAGTAGAGTATGTTTGGTCCTGATGATCCATGGTGGCTGGACTGAGGCTCTGGTAGGTGGAGTCTGGCTCAGATCTGGAGGCTGCAGCAGAGTTCACATTCACATAGGTGACACTCTGCAACCAAACATAATGAAGTTTAGCAAGGTGACATGACAGCACACCTTTAGTGGCAGTCATGGAGTCCTCCATCTTGCATAGTGTTCTGCAACACTACGCTCTAAACAGTTTAATGTAAATTTTAAAGAATTTTGCATTTTCTAAAACAATAAAACAACAATAAAATTACAGTTAATACTATGCATTATATTTCTTGTTATATTCAACATATTTTGAATGGAACTGTTACATACAAGGACATGTCAATACAAATCAGTCTCACTTGGCCAGACTATCTCCACACGTTTACTGCAGCGCTATACAGATCCGACCAACGTTACCGCCTGGACATTTTGCTAAATATGTTTGTTATTAAGAAGAAGTAAACATGCGTTGCCAAATATAAATGTTTGCATGTTCTCCTCATGTTAGCAATGGTTCCCTCTCACATTAGAAAGGCATTAAAGTTACAATCTGTGAAGGAAAATATAATGAAAACTGGACATTTGGCATTTTAGATGCTTTCACTGATGATGTACTTGACTGATAATTAAACAATGCTTTCATTTACCATTCTGTATTGTAAGTTCACAGTCCATTGCAACCCCCCCCCCCCCTTTTTTTTTTACATTTCTATTTTACGGTATTAGAAGCCATGGTAACAAAACAATGACAGTAAAAATAGGTACAAAGCAAAAAAGTCACCTGCAGGTTTGTGGTATCTGAGTTTCCCCTTGTGTTCAAACCTGTGGACAGACAGTACAAAGGTGGTGGTTGTTGTTGTTTTTGTAGTTTTTGTTGTTGTGGTGGTGGTGGTGTGTGTGTGTGTGTGTGTGTGTGTGTGTGTGTGTGTGTGTGTGTGTGTGTGTGTGTGTGTGTGTGTGTGTGTGTGTGTGTGTGTGTGAGTGAGTGACAGAGACAGTGAGTGAATGAGTGGGTGGGTGGATTTCATATTGGTCAAAGTGATGATGAAGTCTCTTACGTTTGTAGATGAGGACCAGAGGCAGCGGCAGCAGCACCGTCACACAGACAGACACAATAATGATCATAGTCCTCTGGGAGGTGTCTGCAAGAAGAAAGCAGACAACACAAGGATGTGTAACATCACTGATGAACACACAGACTGAGGTGACTCTTCTCCAGCTGCAGCTCAGAGTGTTTCGGAGTAGAGACGAGGGTTAAAGACAAGACTGTTGTTGACTGTGTCACAGTCACCAAATCCACCACAACACTATTTCTGTCACCTGGTTGTTACACCTTCAGACATTATTTTCACATAACCAGTTCCCCATGGACCTCCATGATGGCAGCAGCAGATTGGAGAGAAAACAGCAAAGCCTCTATTGGGGAACACATCACAAAGTCATAGGACATATCTCAAAAGTGGTAAAGGAAGAAGAAGAATCAAGGAAACAGACCGAGATGAAAAGATCAGAGAGAAAGAGGGAGGAGAGTGAAGAAGTAGAAGAACAATAATAACGACCATAATCATAATCATAACAACAACAATAGTACTACTACTACTACTACTATTAATAATAATAATAACTTGGACCCCTAATAAATGGAACAATTACAATAGGGTTCCACACACTACGTGCTTGGACCCCTAATGACATCAGTGAATCATCACTTATGAACGTACCATGGCTCTGTGTGTTTGAGAGCCTCGGTTGTTTGATTGGAGGATATGATGTGAGTGGAGGGTCTAACACATTGGTTCTCAAATGGGGGTCCGGGGACCCCCAGGGGTCCATGGCACTTTGCAAGGGGGTCCATGAAAAGTTTTCAGGAAAATAAAAATATACACTTTTTGTTGTTGCAAAAGCTTCATAGTTCAACGAAAATATTGTATGCTTTAAATCTAAAATGGTTCATGGATTACATTCTAATCTAACAAAAATATCCATTTAAAAGTCAAGTACGTTACTGTGGAAACAATTAAGCTTAGCCCAAAATCACAAATCAGAATGGAGTCCCCGGGATATTTTCTATCTTGTAAGGGCTCCTTGGCTGAAAAACATTTGAGAAGCTCTGGTCTAATGGACTCTGTCATGCCATAGTGTGAACTCAAAGACAATGTCCAGTGTCCTAAGTCAACAACAGCCGCAACCACAACATGTTGATCAACATCGCACCTTTTCATATGTTCTGGCTCACCTGTACACATTGATATGGTCTTGCTTGCAGTGGCTGCACTGGCGTTATTCTTGACCAAGCAGACAAGTCGTCCCGTCACGCCTGGTTTCAGAGTGATGGTGTTTGTCGTGTCGTCACCAGAGTAAAGCTCTGTGTCCATCAGTGTGCGTCCGTCCAGAGTCCAGCTGTACTGAGGACTGTCCCCCGTCTCAGAGGAGCAGGACACATTCACCTCTCCCTGGGACAGACACTCATCAGTCAGCTGGGCAGCAGACACAGGCGCTGAGGGAAATGGACTCCGATGAGTTTGGATATTGGTAGAATCTTTTGTCAATGCAATTTATTTTAGTCATATGGTGTAATCATCATACTTCATATGTCATACGTCATATGTCATATGACATATGTCATATGACATATGTCATATGACATATGTCATATGTCATATGGTGTACACAACGTACACTGTTGTGTGAAAACCTCCAAAATGTCGACTTTACAGGAACTCGGAAAAACAGCCTTGTTGTATTCAGCTCAACCACCATGCGTGTTTTAGTTGATCCAGTGGCTTTTAAAAGGGTTTCATAAAACACAAGACGTATAAATAAGAAAAGAAAAAACCTCAACCCACGGTGACGGCACTAATACTTCAATTAAAGTGAAAACATGAAAATCACCAACATTGGATTAACAACGTTTTCTAACAGTAATGTACAACTATATTGACACTCATTATATAATTAATCACATATCATATTATTGCAGTATTAGTTATATTACTAACAGACATTGTTTGTCCCCATGGGCCCAAACTGACACTTCATGCCTTCTACTTTCTGCTGGAAATTGACAAATGGCTATGAGACATTGGAATATGTGGTCTATTTATATCATTATTACAAATCTCTCCAACAATTCATTAAAGTGATTATTTACCTAGTATGATCATGTTTAGTTTCCGTACTCCCGTTGGCTTTCCATCTGAATCCAAAATTTTAAGGGTATATTCAGCACCGTCATTGTAGCTGAGGTTACTTATCTTAAATATTCCATTTCTCAGAGTGAAAGAGGATCTGCTGCTGAACTCAGTTGCAACCGTATTGCCTTTCACTCTGAGAACTGTGGTTGTTTTATTCCTCCATGTCAAAATGAGGTCTGTGGCGTCATTGACCAGCTGGATAAGCACAGTTCCTCCCAGAGCAGCGTAACACTGCTTCCCGTTCTGTCTCCCATCACAGTAGGTTTCCACACCTGGGAATTAAAGAAGAAAAGAAAGAAGAAAAAAGACGAAGAAAAAGTAAATTCACCTTCTGTACTGTACACATTTCTTACAATGCCTGCAGCAATGTTAATGCCTGACCACTGCAAGATGGAAGGCATGTGCCACATTACTGTATTGAATATGGAACTATAGGGGTATTTGTGAATAATAGATAAACTGACTCTCAGACCACACAGTATGCAGACTGTGACTGTTAATTTACATATTCATAAGCCAACTGTAAATCACCCCTCGTCATCTATCAGTTGTTTTGCTACTGCTTATTACTGATTACATTTTTTGACAGTTTAATGAAGTGAAGAGAATACTGTGAGTTGGGGGACACCCCAGCATTCCGAAATGTCGGCACTCCGAAATACCGGCATTCCGACATTGCATTTCCCACATTGACTACTGCTTAACGAGCTGGTCGTTGGCATGTAAAACAGCTCTAAAGCCGATTGAATCTCTATTTAAACAAGCCCTAAAGATCTTTGATAAAAAAACAATCTTCGCCCATATTTGTAACATTATAAAGAAGCATGATTTCCTTGATTTTGACCATTTTAAAACTTTTAGACAGGCCTGTTTTGTTTTTAAGTGTCTCCATGGTCTTGCCCCACCCCCTCTGGGAGAGTTTTTTTTAAACGGAGGTCCGTGGAGGGCATGACCACCAGGGCGTGCCTAAGAGGAGACTGTGAGTTGGGCCACAGACGCACCACCTTTGGGAAGAACGTCCTGTCCATTGTGGGTGGGAAAATATGGAACAGTCTCCCGGCCACAGTGAGGGAATGTCCCACTTACCCTACTTTTAAAGTCAAAATCAAGGAATGGCTCAAAACGACACAACAGTGCACCCATAGTTAATAGCCTTCTCTTGGACATTTTATTTTTTTATCATTTTATTATCTTATCTGTTTGTGTGTATTGCTTTTATTCTGTGTATGTATTGTTATCACTTGTGTATGTTCTTTGTTACCCCTTGTGCATTTTTATTATATTGTTTTTTATTCCTGTATTCTGTATTTATCCTGTAGTTTTTAGTTGTTTATGTTCCGATGACTGCGGGTGAAAATTAGCTTCGGCTAACCCCGGCACTTTTACCGTTGTCACATATGGATGATTCTGTACGTGTTTAACTGTTTTATTAATGTGCATTGTCCTGTCCAAATAAACAATAAAGTAAAGTAAAGTAAGTAAAGTAAAGTATAAAGGAATGCACGATAAGATACAACCTGTCAAAGGTCTTTAAAGTGTCATGAGTAGTGGGTTGTACGCAGGGTATTTCAGTGCATAGCCTACCTTTGTGAAAATATTGATTTGGATGCACACTTTAGCTCCTTATTGTGATGTTGATTTTGACATGAATGTCACGTGGAGTGTTTGTGAGTTTTCATTGCTTTATCTAACCTATAGGGCTGTAGAAACTGTACTTTATGATGGCCTTTGATGCCTGTGCCGTTCCGTTACCTCTTTAATGTGTTCAGTCATTTAATTTGTATTTTCTTTTCTTGTCCATTTTCTGGTCGTTAATAGGTGAGTGTTCATCCTTTGATATGGATTATATTGCTTTATAAAACGGCTCTCTCAAATCAAGCAATCTGATTGGTTCACAGCCATTGTATAAATCCAGTAACCCACTCCTATTGGTTGCCATGGCAACTCTCTTACTAAAAGCCTTTGGTTACCTCAAATGACAATGTAGAAAAAACAAATGGCGGAGACAGCTGTCAGATCCTTGTGAATCGATCTTCGCTTATAACTTTACTAATACTTCGCAGAAAATTATGTTTTGTACAAGAATAGACGCGGGCTAATGTTTTCTTTGCAAAAAAAAGGCTGTTAACCCCGTAACGTTAGTTGGTGTCGGGCTTTGCAGAAAGCTCTCAGCTTCTCAGCAAGCGCTGAGAATGCAGCGCTGCGCTCGAGCTGCGTGTCGGGCTTTCCAGAAAGCTCTCAGCTTCTCAGCAAGCGCCAGGATTGGCCAATGTCAACTTCAGTCTCCAGAACGATCCAATCAAATCACCCGCACGTTCTTGCGGTCCCGCCTTACAGTAGTGTTTCAACTGACTCTATCAGAATACCATGCCAGTCGGACTTATAGTATTATTATTATTATTACATTATGGTAAATGGTAAATGGTCTGCATTTATATAGCGCTTTTATCCAAAGCGCTTTACAATCAGTAGGTAGTCTACATTCACCCATTCATACACCGCACGCAGGGTGCCTACACACCATCGGGAGCAAGGAGGGTTAAGTGTCTTGCCCAAGGACACAACGACAGCAGCTGGGAGGGAGCGGGGATCGAACCGCCAACCCTTGCGTCATTGGCCGACCCGCTCTACCTCCTGAGCTAAAGCCGCCCCAACAACATTATCATACTTGGAAACCGTTTTATAAAAGCAATATAGCACTCGAGCTGCGTGGTGTTGTGGCATATATCCCGCTGCTCAGCAGTTATCCCACTCGGCCTGCAGCCTCGTGGGATAACAGCTGAGCAGCGGGATATATTTGCCACAACACACTGGCTCTCATGCTATATTGCTTAAATATTATACTGCTGATTGTAGGGTTGTTGCCATACTAGAATTTCTAACTTCAATACTGATACCCAGGAAAATATTGATAGTCAATGCCATTTTTGATACCAGGGAGGGGAAAATGAGAACACTCCATAATTCTCCATAATCTAGGCTCGATAAACCTCATTAGCCCCCAATGATAGAGAGGGAAAATCAGTCGTATGTTTGATTTTTCATAAGAGAAAGCACTGCTGGTATTGATACTGTTGCAAATGAGTATTGTATGCATTTAAAATGTTTAGTATCAATACTACTAATGATACTTTTGACAACCTTAACTGATTGTACTGCTGCTGTCGATTGCATTGATGTTGCTGTAAACATAGTTCATTGAGACGGCTGCTTTCTGATGACTGAAAGCTTAGCACTTGATTTATTAAAGAAACTTGCATGGATGTAAGTGTGCAGAACCTTTTCCCTGATACTGTTCTTCGGTCTTCTGGCACCTTAGCGCAGAGGTTCTCAAATGTTTTTCAGCCAAGGACCCCTTACAAGATAGAAAATATACCGGGGACCCCCCTCATTCTGATTTGTGATTTTGGGCTAAGCTTAATTGTTTCCACGGTAACGTGCTTGACTTTTAAATTGATATGTTAGATTAGAATGTAATCCATGAACCATTTTAGATTTAAAGCATAACATATTTTCGTTGAACTATGAAGCTTTTGCAAAAAGAAAAAATGTTTTATTTTTATTTTCCTGCTTGCAAAGTGCCACGGACCCCTCGGGGTCCCCGGACCCCCATTTGAGAACCACTGCCTTAGCACATTCAATAGTCGTGAGTGCGGTGATCTTCTCAAAGTGCATACATGTGTCAATTTAATTCCTGAACTAGGCTACTAAAAAACATAATTACTAACTAGTGAAGATTGCAAATTATTGTATCCACAAAAGCGAACAATTCTCCAGGACAACAGCTCATTTCAACCCAGAGAAACTCATTCAGCTTCAGTAAACATAACTGAAGACGAGATCATGATCAATAATGATCTTCTATTTGTATTCAAGATTCAAGATTCACTTTATTGTCCCACGGGTGGGAAATTTGTCTTGGACTAACACCCACACTGCAGCCATAAGAACATAGACATACAGACACATGTTAATAAAACAGACGACAAGTGCAATACTGTAAGTACAAATAACAAGTAAAAAAATGTATTAAAAAAAGGGTATCTGCACAATGAAATGTCTGGCAAAGCCACAGTCAGGGAAGCTCGATCAAAAATACTATCAAGACACATAATACATTAGACACACAACGGAATAAGTCGGGCAACTGGGCAAGTTTAGGAGCTACTGTATCTCACCCCACTGCGATGCTTTCATAGTCTAGTTACATTACTTAATATTGATGATTACTGATATTCGATAATTGTACAGCCCTTTATCTGGCTCTATTTAAAAGTTTAACTGAAATCGCAATAAAATAATTTTTAAATCTGTTTAGCCTGCAGCGTATTCATTCAAGAGTATGGACGACTGGTTCAACACAAAACAGTTTATTCACACAATATAAATCATGAATATTAATATGTGTTGAATAGTGAAAGAGCTCCTCACCATGAGAGACTCCCAGTAGCCCCATCATCAACAGTCCAATCACAGCCTCCATGTATCTTCTCTGTCCCTCAGCTGAGCCAACATGCAGACCCTGACAAGCCTGATGTGTTACACTGTTATTTGGTCGCCTCTGCTGCCGAGCAGAAGTTATGAAATGTCTAACCATGGAAAATGATGCAGTATATTTATAGGTGGAGAGAAGAAAAAGGAAGTGTTTATCAGTCTCACTTCAGCATTGACAAGCAATATGACCAACTGGCTTTGAGTGTGTATAATGTGCAGCAGGGGCGTAGCTATACATATGTCCGTTTGCAAAATGTGTGTCTATATTTCTCTATCATATAATTGTTTGATGTGTTATTATTACTACTGTAATTTGTTACTGTTGTGTCAGCTAGCCCTCCTTTCCCTGTTCTCTCCATATAGTCTCCCATACTCTCTCTATACTCCCATACTCTTCCATACGCTCTCTCCTCTCCCACACTTTCCATTCTCTCCCCACCTCCTCCCTCCCCCTGCTCTCTTCTCCCCCACACACCCCCGCTCTCCCTCCCCCCCTTCCCCTCTCCTGCTCTCTCCTCTTGCTCCTTCCCCACCTCCTATACTCTCCAACATTTCCCATTCCCTCCCTACTCCATCATTCTCTCACATTCCCCCTGCTCTCTCCTCTGCTCCTCTATATTTCTATATTTCTCTATCAATTCAAAGTCAAAGTCAAAGTCAATTTTATTGTCAATCACTACCTAAAATGTACAAGACATACAGAGCATCGAAATTCCGTATCTCACGATCCAAGGTGCACTCAAAATACAGATAGGAGACAACACATGACATAAAATACGAAGATAAAATAGATAAAAAAACATACAATAAAATACTACCGTAGGGGTCATAATAAGGTCATTGTAATCACTGTAATAAAAGTCAGATAGTGCAAATAGTGATGGCAGAAAAGTGCAATAAAATAAAATGAATAAAGCGACATAATAGTTTTGCATAAAGTGACTGGTGCTGAGTGAGGAGTGAGTGGTTCAAGTCCAGACTGGGGGCAGAGGGAAGAGAGGGGAGTTGTACAGTGAAAAGTTAACAGTCCAGACTGGGGGCAGAGGGAAGAGAGGGGAGTTGTACAGTGAAAAGTTAACAGTCCAGACTGGGGGCAGAGGGAAGAGAGGGGAGTTGTACAGTGAAAAGTTAACAGTCCAGACTGGGGGCAGAGGGAAGAGAGGGGAGTTGTACAGTGAAAAGTTAACAGTCCAGACTAGGGGCAGAGGGAAGAGAGGGGAGAGAGTTTAACAGCCTGACAGCCTGGTGGACGAAGCTGTTGGCTAGTCTGGTGGTGCGGGCCCGGAGGCTCCGATATCTTCTCCCCGACGGAAGCAGGCAGAAAAGTCCTTGTTGTTGTTCAAAGTGTTATCTTTATTCTGTAATTTGCTACTGTTGTGTCAGCTAGAATTGGCTAGACATATTCTCTGTGAAGCCGTCTGAGACATGCTTGTGAATTAGGGCTATATAAATAAACTTGACTTGACTTGACTTGACAATGACTTCGGAATTAAGGTTTGTTGAAATGAATTATGTTTCGTTCTTTAAACTGTCCCGACTCATATAGTTCAACGTGTCACTCGTTATATCAGTGAGTGTTTATCACAGTGGTAAGATCTCACACTTCCACATGGGAGACCTGCGTTTTTTTTGTTGCATAATTGTTAATCTGTGAAAAAGACAATTATGCGCACATGCCAAAAAAACGTACAGGTGCTGGACAAAAGGTAACTATAACAAAAAGATAAGGTCCGCACACTGAGGCTCCATCAATGCTTTTTTATTTGCAAATAAAAAACCATTGATGGAGCCTCAGTGTGCGGACTTTATCTTTTTGTTATAATTGTTAATCTGAACATATTTTAACTTCATCATGATGTAATTTAGCTTGCTGGGATATGGCAGCTTGGTACATATTTGGAACCCTCAAAAGGTTCTATAGCTATAAGACACACCAGTAGCTACAACAAATAAGTACACACCAGTACACAAAATAAACAACAAAGATCACACCACAAAATAAACAATGATGATGATGATAAGAATAAAATGATATTATAGGGATATATGATTCAGTTTCAGTTTTTCCAGTCTCATATGGGCGACTAAAATTTCTTTATCCGCCTTTTTTATAAAGGCATGACATGCGAGAAAACTGCCTCAGAATCAGACATTTATAGTTTACCCACCATTTTTTTACCACTAGCACTGCTCCACTGAATATAAAGAGCTGTGTGATGTATAACTGACAAATGGTAGGTTATTTTAACACAAGCCAAGTAGGCCTAATGTTAAACTTCCTTTTTTTTACATTTCCCCCTCGAGATAACATCCAATTCCACAATCATCCTATGAGAAACATCAATTGATATATTTTCACTGAGGACAAATCAAAATACCATAAAAATGCACTCAACTCTCAATAGTTTCTGTGCTGAATCCTCCAAAAAAAATGTCACAGAAAGGAATTACTCCAGGACAGCACTCCAATAACTTTGATATTTCAAATTTTTATTTGTATTGTCTGCAACTAACAAGACAAGGACAAGACATCGGACTCCCCCCCCCCCCCATGTGATGTATAATTGACAAATGGTAGGTTATTTTAACACAAGCCAAGTAGGCCTAATGTTAAACTTCCTTTTTTTTTTTACATTTCCCCCTCGAAATAACATCCAATTCCACAATCATCCTATGAGAAACATCAATTGATATATTTTCACTGAGGACAAATCAAAATACCATAAAAATTAGGGGTGCTCCGATCCGGCTAAGCCACGATCCGATCCGATTCCGATTCCTGGGGTCACGATCCGATTCCAGAATCGATTCTCGATTATGTAGTTTTATATTGCAATAACACACAAAGGTAATATAATACAAAAAATGACAAATGTATTAATGCTGAACTTCAAATTCAACTTCTGTATTACAGTCAGGGCCTAAATTCATTTTGCAAACTAGGGGGGAATTCCCCCCTCATGTTCTTCAGGTAAGATGGATTTATAGGCTGGGGGGGATCTGTAGACTTTGAGAAGGATTTTTAGATTTTGGGGGGAATACATTAACCAGAGTTCTTAAGTGCAAGAGGTGGTGGCACCATGGCAGTACAGTACACAAATGACATGAACATTTGGACACTTATTCAGCTGGTATCTTGCATGTTGCGTTCAGGTGCACTGTAATTTATTTATTTTTTTTATTTTTTTTAACGATTTTAAGAATCGATTCTTGGGAGTTTGGAATCGATCCAGGAATCGTGGCATTAATAATCGCGATCCTTTCATAATCGATTTTTTGGAGCACCCCTAATAAAAATGCACTCAACTCTCAATAGTTTCTGTGCTGAATCCTCCAAAAAAATGTCACAGAAAGGAATTACTCCAGGACAGCACTCCAATAACTTTGATATTTCAAATTTTTATTTGTATTGTCTGCAACTGACAAGACAAGGACAAGACATCGGACTCGCCCCCCCCCATGTGAATTATGCATATAAGGGGGGAACCCCCCCCCCCCACACACACACACACATATACAATTTGTAAAATACATTTTAGGTCCTCTGAATTGGGGTTACAAATAGTCACATGGGATATTTACACCCAGGTGTAAATAGTCACATTGTCTATTTACACCTGGGTGCAAATACCATATGCCCTACTTTTATGACTTTTGGAACGTAAATGCATGTTTTTTAACGTGGTTTTTAGAAAACGCTTCAAAAGGCATAAAAGTGATTAACGTTTGTGAAGATTATCCTGCTGAACCCAAATTCGCGCTCCCCTAAACTTTTGTTAACCACAGACCATATTTGATGCATTTTAAGTGAATGAAATCCCCATTCTAAAACCCCATAGACTTTTCTCCTGACGAACCAAAATGGCGGCGATTTCTGGTTAAGCCTACAAAAAGACGTCATCCCGGCAAAAATTGCGGAACAAAAACATAGAGCCTACTTACTCCCTTTTATATAAGGAGGATATCATTGTGAATAAAAAGCATACTTTGCAAGGAATAAAATATGACAATGACACAAATGTGTTGAATATAAGGTAACATAATATATGGTGAGGATTATTATTATTAACAAATATACACAGCTTAAACATATTGCATAAATGACCTGTATCCCAATATCTCAGCATCATAGATTATACATGAAAGTCTTGAGCTACTTCTGCTCTCACAAAATATAAGCGATGTTTTTGAGAATGTTTGTTTCGTACAACTCATACTAGTTAACTGCTGCGCTTCCGGGGGATTTGCGGTGTCGTGACGTCACGCTGATTCCTCGTATACTGATCTCCCATTGGTTTACACGTTTGAATGATCTCTCCCAGTGTTATTACCAGACCCAACATCCTGTTTCAACAGGAAATAAGAGCAGAGCATTTGATACAAATAATCTTGTTGTTTCATCAAATACACGTGCAATACAAACTCTAGCATCTCATCACTCTGGTACTATGTAGTCTGGGATAGTAGAGTATGTTTGGTCCTGGTCCATGGTGGCTGGACTGAGGCTCTGGTAGGTGGAGTCTGGCTCTGATCTGGAGGCTGCAGCAGAGTTCTCATAGTCAGGATTCTGCAACAAACAGTATGTTGTTTAGCAAGGTGACCAGACATGACAGCACACCCAGTGGTGTAGTGCAGGATATACACAGGTATACGGTGTATACTCATTTATTCTACGAGTGCCTGGCCGTTCACACTGAGGCGCTCTGTTTTGCTCTGCGCCGGTCACATGTTGTACTGACTTCCTGCCTGCAGGCTTCACCTCTTTAAATGTCTATGGGCTTCACACAGAAATGAAACTGGCAGCTCTTCCAGCTCTTAAAGGAACACTCTGCCCATTTTCAACCAGCTTTGTATCATTAGAACATCAGTAGTATATCAGAAAACTGTAAACTGTTTTGAAGTCTGTCATTTAATTTGACAGTTATTGAGTGTTAAAGTGTGGACCAGTGACATCACTGGTCCACACTAACTCAAATTAATAACTCATTAACTCAAATCAACTCTCAATAACTGTCAAACTAGATGAATGATGAATAGTTTGACATCATATGTCATATTTTGATATCATATGATATCCAAATATAGTAGCCTAAAGATATGTATGACTTGTGAATATCTCTGGTATATATACTAGATACTCACAAGTCATTTTTGCAAGTCCAAGTCAAGTCTCAAGTCTTTACAAGTCGCAAGTCTTTGAGGACAAGTCTCAAGCCAAGTCTCAAGTCTCAAGTCTCAAAGGATGTTTTTGAATTTATCTCACTGAAATCAAACTTTACTCTGAAAAGGCTTTCTTCTCCCAAGCATGTCTTTGAGTCATTGAAAAACACTATAAACTAATAATAATAATAATAATAATAATAATTATTATTATGTCATCTATAGTGGTTATTTGCATAAAAACACAGTTTGATTAGGAAATGATTGTATCTTTTTTTAATTACTGCTAAAGGTTATATAATATTACATCTAATGTGTTACTTTTGTTATCCCCAACACTGCCATATACACTAGTTGCTCATGAAACTGGCAAATGTGAAGGAACTACAGTATATTTCCTCGATTAATGGGGACTGATCTGGCTTTCAGACATGGCTTTTCTTTCTGTCAGTCCGGTAAGTGGCTGCCAATCAAATCAAAAGAAGAAGAAGTGCATAGCTTCTGGATGAAAGCAGCGCGAGCCAGCCATGGATGTATTTTTCTCTCTCACTTTTGCAGCACTAAAGCAAAGCAGACAAGGCAGGACTAGTCTCTTAAAACAGACTGTCTCATCTACATCCAGCGAATGCAGCTATACACAGTCTGTACATTACACCCCCAGAACATGCACAAGGAAGTTGGGAAAAAAACCTTCAGACAGGAAAGAAGTTTGACGGAATCCGACCAATCACAACACGTGTGTCCACGAAAAATGCGGCATATTGGATTCTGATTGGACTAATGAGCGGAAGACCCGCCTTTCTACTTCCCATTCCGGTTGGTGCATAATTCTCCCCCACGAAGTACAGACGGTATGGCGGAAGCATTTGAAAATTGCGGAAGCCAACTCGTCTGGCACGGTGGCTCAGTGGTAGAGCTCTCACCTCGCAGTCAGAAGGTCCTGAGTTCGATTCTCGCCTGGGACACTGTGGGCGCTGTGGTTGTGTTCCCCCCCATATCTTCAGTGCCCACTGCCCAGGTGGGGTATCTCGTTGTAAGGGCCTTTCTGTCTGTGTGGAGTTTGCATGTTCTCCCCGTGCTCCCCCAGGGGGTTCCTCCGTATATAACCCCCCCATTAAAAACATGCAGAAGATCAGATCGTCACCGTCATCCGACCAGTGACGACAACATCCGAAGTCGGTCCCCGGGCGCTGTACGAGAAAGCGACCACTGCTCCTGGCCTGCCCCAGGAGGAAAGGACAAAGCCAGGATGGGTTAAATGCAGAGGACAAATTTCACCGGCCACCGTCAGCATGTGTGTGTTGTGGCCCTCCGTGCATGTGTTGATTGTAATCGTGTGACAATAAAGACGGGCTTGTCCGTCTGAAATCGTGTTTAAAATCGTCTGTTCTAACAGACAACCTGAAATCCAGTCATTCAGCTAATAAGCTAGACATGAAATAGGACTTGAGCAGTTGATAAAAACAAAAACAATGAATAACACATTTTCATGACAATGAGAGCTTATAAACCCTGACAGATCTTAAAGTGCTAAACGTCCCATCAGGCCTTTGATATGGGCTAATAACTGCTTTGAAATAGTGAATAGTATGAGTGGGGAAATAGTCTTTGGCATGCTGTCTTGCTAAGGTCACAGAGGTGAAAACCTGGAACAACAGAGTGGAGTCCGAGTCACTGTTAAAGCCAAAATAAATGAGGCACTTCACGGCCACACTAAATATAATACTCTACAAATACAGTATGTCTTCTTCTCTCACTTTTATCAAGCTCTTCTTCCCGGGTTTTCCTGCTATAGGAGGAAATAGAACAAGGAATGTTGACCAACTGTTTTCCTTCTTGCAACATACAATTCTCATATAGAGAGGCAAAGTGGAACGTCACTTCCTGCTTCAGCACTGTACCAGAGATTTCCATCCACCATTTATTTTCCCATAAACATTTTGTAAAATGCTTACAAAAATAGTTTTACTGGTTCAAACCAAACGGTTCAGATATATTTAGAAACAGGAGAGATCGCATAACATTTCACTCAGACCAAAATGTAAAAGAACGTGTTTTGAAGAAAATATTTATTTCGATCATGTTGTTCTTTAGTTTTGGTCCCAGTTAAATGTTCTATGGTCTCTCCTGATTATAGCGTTAGCTGAACCATTTGGTTTGAACCAGTAGGCCTAAAACTCTTTTCAAAACTTTTTTTATAAGCATTTTACGAAATGTCTGTGGGAAAATAAATGGCAGATGAAAATCTCTGGTACAGTGCTGAAGCAGGAAGGGACGTTCATTTTGGCTCTCTATTGACCGGGACATTGATTCAAGACTGGTCAAGCAACACGGCCTGCACAGGATGACCTTTGCTGAGAGGACGTCCCGCTGTGAAAACACACGCGTCGCGTTTGGAAGCTTCGACATTCTCCTCCCTTCTGGCTGCTCATTCCAGCCTGGAAGTGGAAGAGAATCATTCCTTGGACGTTTAGCAGCATGTTAAGTTGCACCAGAGCTCCAGAACTGACATTTGTGTGTCAAGATTAATAGATTAATGTCACAATTCAATGAAAAGAAATAAATATCGTTGCACATATCACATGTATAAATAATAAATCTCTTTAAAAAGTCAACAAAATGAAAGAAAATTCAAAAGAATATGGCCTTGGCGAGGCCAGAAATGTGTTGTTATTATTGAGAACACTCAACAAACGATCTTTCACAATTTACTGCACTGCTACAGTTTGGTCTGGCTGGGTGTTCTACATCAACAACAGAAATGTCTCATCTTGATTTTATCAGCAGACAAAACCAAAACACAAAACCAAACGTGCCTGCCCTGCATCTCGACGAGGGTCAACCAGGACAAACGGCTGCAACAATTAAGTGCACCTGACAGAGAATTATGAAATAAAAGAATTTGAAATTCTCCTCTGCAACCCATCTCCTCCCCAGCTCCTCCTTACTGTCTGACTTCAACAAAGTCATTTCTGTTGTCAGTGTTGCCACCTGTGTACCTGGGGGTCTTTTTGCTGCTGCTGACTCCGTGAACAGAGTCATACCGCCAAAGATATAACTAACACTGAATTATGGTGATAATAAAAGTTATTTTGAATATAGTGGTCCTCCTGACTGAAAGAAATGTACTGCACATGAGAGGGTCTGTGAAAGTGACAGAGGGGCTTTCTGAAATTTACACCACTTGACCTCTATGGAATGATTCTGTGGAATGTTTCTACTCATGTGCAGTGAAACGCCCATGCGTGCACGGGACACACACACACACAGAAGAGAAGCCTCATATACAGTCACACTTTGTAACAGTCACTTTGGTTGCAATTACATGTTGGTCCACTGTGTGGTGCTCCTTGTTGTTGTATTGTCTTTACGACAACAACTTTACGTCTCTCTTCTTCTCCAGTCTGCCTCCACGCAAGACGCAAGTCAGACTCTTCTCTGTTACAAGACTTGGTGTGTGTGTATTAGCGTTCTCTGTCTAGCCTCTACATGTGTGTAGAGATTTAGTGCCGTAGAGACCAGGCTTTATATGGTCGACAACTCAAGTTAATGAATAAACAGCCTGTGCGCAAATCCTACAACTGCCATGGTTTGAGTCTGTCATGTTAGCTGGCTATCCAGGAGGCTAACAAGCTACACAACACCCCCAACTTGTAACAAGTTTGGGGGTGCCACAAATTGTAAACAAAATTGTTTATAATTAGTGTTAAATTAATCATTTGACAGCCCTAATATACATACACACACACACACACACACAGTGTGTAATGAATTTAAAACGAATGAATTTAAAACTAACCATGAAAATGTACATGAACTAGATAGTTGATTTTTTATATAGTTAATTAAGATAAAACAATATTTTATTTCCTCAAATTGCCACAACAATAAGCAGGACACTGTAGGGATTTGAACCCCATTCCTGGTAAACCAGGCGTGCCAACCACCAGTGTTTTTGTGCTAAGCTGGGCATTTTGAGGATATTCAATTCAGCTTTATTCCAGACAATTAGGAAGGTCCATAGGAGAACATAACACTATACAATACAATACAATACAAAACATAGAAAAAATATAAAAAAACAGACCTTGATATCAAGATTACAGTCATACATAGAGGCTCTTTCCCTTATGTGCTTTTTGTAATTGTGTATGTGTCATCTATGGACCAAGCGTCTGCCAATAAAGGTTTGATTGATTGATTCTTTCGCCAATGTTGCCACATGGCAGAGCAGCAGGGATCAGGTGACTCATTATAAGGCTAAACTAAAGTGTCTTCCTGGTTTTGCTAAATATGTTAGATAGATGTTAGTCATCAATGCACAGTGTTAGATTTAGCTGATATAAGTCATCAATGCACAGTGTTAGATTTAGCTGGTAGAAGTAATCAATGCACATAGTTACATTTAGCTGGTAGAAGTTATCAATGCACATAGTGTTAGATGTAGCTGGTAGAAGTAATCAATGCACATAGTTACATTTAGCTGGTAGAAGTAATCAATGCACACAATTACATTTAGCTGGTAGAAGTAATCAATGCACATAGTTACATTTAGCTGGTAGAAGTACGGTAATCAATGCACATAGTGTTAGATGTAGCTGGTAGAAGTAATCAATGCACATAGTTACATTTAGCTGATAGAAGTAATCAATGCACATACCGGTAGTTACATTTAGCTGGTAGAAGTAATCAATGCACATAGTTACATTTAGCTGGTAGAAGTAATCAATGCACATAGTGTTAGATGTAGCTGGTAGAAGTAATCAATGCACATAGTTACATTTAGCTGATAGAAGTAATCAATGCACATAGTTACATTTACCTTGTACCATTTTGGTACAAGTCATCAATGGACAGTTAAGATTTTTTTTTTTTTTTTCCCCGTTAGGTTTAGCTTGATTTTTGTTTTGTATGTTTATATTTTCTGTTATTGTAGGGTATTTTTATTTGTGGTTATCTTGTGTGGACTGTAATGTTTACAAAAATGTGAATCTTTTTTTTCTTTTTTTTTATATGAAATATACAGCACAATGAAATATACAAAATAAATATGAATAAATAATTGATCATAAAAATATAAATCAAAAGAAAACCAGTAATGCACTTTAGAAATCCAGGTAGAGAAAGAAGTAGTTTTAAGTTTTGCATTGGTGACAAACAACTTGAGTTTACAGATAAATATAAGTACCTTGGTTTGTTGTTTGTTCCTTGATGAACATATGTCTTTTTGCAGGCTCTTTGCAAAAACATGTGACTTGAAGGACCTCTCAGCTACAGACCCTTAAGTTTGTTTTTAAGGTGGATTCTCAGCTACAGATCCTTAAGTTTGTGTTTTTAAGGTGGATTCTCAGCTACAGACCCTTAAAGTTTGTGTTTTTAAGGTGGATTCTCAGCTACAGACCCTTAAGTTTGTGTTTTTATGGTGGATTCTCAGCTACAGACCCTTAAGTTTGTGTTTTTAAGGTGGATTCTCAGCTACAGACCCTTAAGTTTGTGTTTTTAAGGTGGATTTTATCCGTTTGATTTTGTATACAGTTTTAGGAATACTTTGTGCACAAGATGAGGGGGATTACAGCTGTAGCTCTCCTTGTTTTGAATGGTTTATCTGACAGACTAACATAATGCAGGCTGCTGGGCCACTGGACCACAGCTCAGAATCACCTACAGGAAGCGCTGAGTAATCTCAGGTCTGCAACCACACCTCTCCAGGACAGTTTTATATCCACAACACCAACTCCGGGTCGTCAAATTGACACGATAAGCAGAACAAGCAAGCGTGGTAAGATAGGAGGTGCCTGGATTGGGTTTAAGAAGAAGCCTTTTAGGCAACCACTTCCATGCATGGCATGCATGGCAACATACAAAGCATACGCTCTCTCAGCTAGTCTTATTCACAGTGGCTGGCCAGCTCAGCCCAGGCTGTGAACAGTTTCAGTGGCTAGTAATAGCCACACACACACAACAGCATAACGAGTCAGCACCGGCCAGCCCCAATGGCGCACCTTGACAGGCAAATTGCAATACATTTTCGGTGACAGCGCACCTATCCTGGCCAGAGATGAAAACAGATTGGTGAAGGAACACCAGCGGATTTGGGTGGATCCCGCGGATCCACCCGTGAAAACAGTGTGAAATGCAAAGAAAAAACAGATTGGTGAAGGAACACCAGCGGATTTGGGTGGATCCCGCGGATCCACCCATGAAAACAGTGTGAAATGCAAAGAAAAAACAGATTGGTGAAGGAACACCAGCGGATTTGGGTGGATCCCGTGGATCCACCCGTGAAAACAGTGTGAAATGCAAAGAAAAAACAGATTGGTGAAGGAACACCAGCGGATTTGGGTGGATCCCGCGGATCCACCCATGAAAACAGTGTGAAATGCAAAGAAAAAACAGATTGGTGAAGGAACACCAGCGGATTTGGGTGGATCCCGCGGATCCACCCATGAAAACAGTGTGAAATGCAAAGAAAAAACAGATTGGTGAAGGAACACCAGCGGATTTGGGTGGATCCCACGGATCCACCCGTGAAAACACAGTGTGAAATGCAAAGAAAAAACAGATTGGTGAAGGAACACCAGCGGATTTGGGTGGATCCCGCGGATCCACCCGTGAAAACAGTGAAATGCAAAGAAAAAACTAGGGCTGTCAAACGATTAATTTTCTTAATCGCGATTAATCGTGCGATTAATTATAATTAATCGCGTCTTTGTATCGCATGTTTAAAATGCTATTATTTTGCATTGCAAAGCATTTTTAATTAGATATTAATAATTATTACCAGTGTGTCGTGATTGGGAATCAAATTAATGCAAATAAATGTACTTTGTGATCTTGAATTTTAGATTTATTTTCAATTCAATGTAGACAGTGCAATGTAGACAGGAGGTCACAAAATGCATCTTGAATAGAAAATAAATGCACAATAATTGTAAACACTCCAGAACCGATACTTCCGGCGGCGGCGCTGTGGAGCAGTCGAAACCCAAAATGACACAGCCGAAGAAGGCTGTATCTGAGCTAAAAACTTTGGCACTTCCATGTGAATAATGGCTCGGTATTGGAAACTGTGTATTGATAACGTGTATATCGCGTGAAGCCATTGGAGCCGACCTCCCAGTGGTTAGAGGACCCGCGCATCCGAGACTCTGAAGGAATAATGAGTGAGGAGTCTCGCGCTAGCTAGCTGGCTGCTAGCTACTTTCAGGTGATCGCTAGCCTCAAACTCGATGTACTTCGGTGTTATTTTAATTCCGTTTTACACAAGGTGCAAACTACGGCTCTTGACTTATCCACTGTGCCATTTAGGAAGTAAAACGATCCATTTAAAAGCGTATTGCTGTCGTTCTCTTCCATGCCTGCCTGCACAAACAGGAGACAGGAAACCGAACGGCTTGACTACAAGTACGGGGCGACGAAGGGACAAAATAGCGTTCGCGCGTTAACGCCGACAGCCCTAGAAAAAAGAGATTGGTGCAGGGACACCAGCGGATTTTCCACCCGTGAAAACAGTGTGAAATGCAATTTGTGCAAATGCAATTCAACAACAGAGAAGGGAAATTGATACACAGCACAGTAATGTTAATGTATAATTTGTTGTCACAGCGACAACTACTCACGTATTGTCACAGCGACAACTACTCACATAACCCTCAGTCGTCAAGGAGGGGGTTGCGGCCTAGATTCGCCATGACGCATCTTGGAAGTCCGAGGGCAAATATACTCCACTGCCAGGCTGCAGGGATATTCCAATCCTCCAGAGGGGATGACAAAAACGTAGCTCAATCTCCACACGATTTGGCTACACGACATGGACTACCCGCACGAGCACTAACCTAACGATCGTTATGAGTTTTACTCTCCACAATCCACACCATCGACATCATTATCTCAATGGTCCACACCTGCAGCTGACTCACCTTTGTAGATTTCCGGGAGGTTGGTTTCACATCACGCAGGTTTTTTTTTAGGGCTGTGATTGGATTATGGGACTCTGTGGGTGGTACCATAGAGAGCCAAAGTGTAACGTCACTTCCTGGGACGTGACGTTTCACTTAAGGCCATGTCCACACGGAGACGAGTTTAGGTGTATCCGCTAAAGTTTTTTGTCATATAGACGTTTCGTCCAGATGGAACCGCGTTCTGGGACTATACGTTCTGTGAGTATACGCTAATTTTTCAAAACGGGTCCCAGAGTGATTAAATCTGAAGACGCCACCCTTGCATTTCCGTGTTTACAACCCATAGCAACGATGACGCCATAGCCCCACCTCTCTCCACCAGCAACAATAACAATCATGGCAGTAGCGTTCGTGCTACAGCAGTGGGGATCTTGCAGCAAAATATAATGCTCCTCTATTACCACCGTCAGCAACAAGTGGACACGGAGAACAGCATGTAGCCTACAACATCCTCAGGGCTCCTGACTCTTCCCATCCACCCCTCCCCTCCCTTCATCGGATATTTCCCAGAAGGCTTAGCGGCGGCTACATTTTTACAATAACACAAACAAAATCAGGCTTAACGTGTTAGATAGAAATTATATTTATTTTTAATATAACATGCAATTCTGGAATATTTTAATATTGGACAAAATGAAATGAAATGAAATGTAAACCCTGGGTGTAACCAACATACTCTCTTGCCCTATATATAGCCCTCGTAAATACAACGTGAATAGCAAAGTGAGAGGTTTGAAGAACACACACGGTTGCACTGTGATGTCTGTGATATCCGCTCGTGTCCACTCCAACAAGACTTTAGCTTACTTGACCCGACTTTTTCCAATAAAAACACATTTATGCCATGAGTTTATATAATGTATATTCATGTTGCATCATTTAGCCTGTGGCGTGCTGTGATGTGCTGGAGCGGCCAATACGCTGGGATGTGTTTGCAACATGTCTAAAGATCATGGAAGTGGATGATATCAGGAATGTCACCGATAGTTAACGTTCTATATTGTAGGCTACAGGGAGACCATCAGCCCTGCTGAACAGCTCTGCAATTGCCTGTATACTGTAGGTTTCATCATTTTATTCATCGACATGGCAAACCTCCCTGCAAAGCCAAGGGTTTAAGCTGCTGCTACAGTGAGTGAGATACACATTATAGACTGTGCGCCCCTAGAGGTTGTATGCCATTATTGACGAGATTGTCTTTCTCTGTTATTCTACAGCGGTTTCAGTGGTTTCATGTGGATACACACATTTCTTGAAACGTTTCCATGTTTATGGAAAACTTTTCTGAAACGAAAAAAAAAAGATAGCTTCCGTCTCTGTGTGGACATGGCCTGAGACTCCTTAATAAAGGATATATATATATATATATATATATATATATATATATATATATATATATATATATATATATATATATATGTGTGTGTGTTTGTGTATGTGTATATATATATATATATATAGCCTATGTGTGTGTGTGTGTGTGTGTGTGTGTGTGTGTGTGTGTGTGTGTATATATATATATATATAGAGAGAGAGAGAGAGAGAGAGAGAGAGAGAGAGATATAAGATGGGTAGGCTAGCTTACTATTATTTAACATGCATACAGTCACTGGTGTCTTTTTTTATCTTTGCACTGACTTGCAATTATTGCACGGTTGCATGATTAATATGCAATAGAAATTTGATTTAAACTGCAACTGCACACAAAAAGTGCTTGAGCACCACATTGTAAAATCATATGTCACATACTGTAGCCTATTTGTTGTGTTCTTTTCATAGGTGGTGAAGGCTCCTACACCTGTGCTGCTGCTGAGTGAGAACCCCTTCAGTGCCGAATGTGAAATCTCCCTCCACATGGATGGAGTTGACTTTGCAAGGCCAGATGACATCTCAAAAGGAGTTGGTGCCCTACTGGGGATCTACTTCATCTTTGGAGTGAAGTTTCCAGAGACTGTGAGAAAGACTCAAAGTTTGCACCAGAGGAAGTGTGTGTGTGTTGGGGGGGGCGGTGTCATTTTAGAAAGAAGCTACTGGTTGAAAAATTCACTTGAATGGCAAGTCCTGTTTGCCAATTGTTTCCACCACCATCTGCATACTTCTCAGCAAGACCCATGAGAGCCCTTTAACAGCTTTGTCCATGTTGAATGCTCGGTTTAGAACAGTGTTCCACTCAAATGAAATAACTGAGCTCTTGTAACAAGTACTGGGTGATTTGGGAGCTAGACATGAGTTTAAAATGTGTTCTAAAGTGGTTATTTATGTTTACAGTGTGCAATGTTTGTATATTTTTGCACCTGGTGTAAACTGGTTTTTGAAGTGGTTTTGATGAAAGTATCTGCACAAAGCTTAACTGTCCACTTGCCTTACCCTTCCCTGGGAACTGGTGCATATAAGGCTTACAGAGCTCACTATAACCATGATAAGGTTATACAGTAGTGTTGTTATGGTCACCAACAGCTATGCTTCATTGGTTGACTTAACCCTTCATTTAACCACCCTGCTTACATTCAAAAGCTATACAAAGTGTCACTTTGGAATGTTTTTGTTGACAAAATAATTTATTGTATTTTTGTAGTGTCTTATCCCTGTGTAATGTGTATTTATTGAGTTTATTACAATTCTGAAAAATAAAACCTTGCTTAAAAGACAGCTGTTGTTTCATCACCATCAATTATATTATTATTATTATTAACAATAATAATATTATTATATTAAGAACATCACAGCAGACATTTTTAAAGGTTCTTCAAAGAGCTTCAAAAGGTTCCTCAAGTAACCCCAAGAATGGGTTCTTCGAAGAACCTTTTCTTGAAGGTTCCTCAAAGCACCTAGGGGTTCCTCCACAGCGACAAGCTGAAGAACCCCTAAAGGTTCCTCCAGGAACTTATAGTTTTAACAGTGCAGGCTAAGTGCCCCTCTGCTGGGCAGACACCCAGGGCAGCCACTCCCACCACCAGGCTGCCACCACCCACCCTGCCCCTCACACTGCCCGGGTCCCACACCCCCGGCCGAGAATTCAGGTGGTGGTAATGCAACATTTAAGGATGCCAACCGCCATAAAACACAGAAGAAGAAGCTGAGAAAAAGGAAGTGCTGTGGGGTTGCAGCTGGTGAAAACCGTCTATATGCCACAATATCTCCGTCAATTCATTCATCATGCAGTGTCTCAAATCTAGATCATGTTACTTGAAGCCTTTATTTATAGAGCTCAACAGTCACGCGACGTCTCCTGGTCCAGAAGAGAATTCCCCATTCATTTTCTCCATAGACATTTTGAAAAATCCTTGTGAGTTTTAAGGCTGGAACCAAGCCAACCAGCGGCGTACTTAAGCGTGAGTGATCATAACACCTTTCACTTGGAGCAAAAACAAAAAATAAAAATGGGGGTGTGTGGGTCGAAAATTACAATAAATTAATATATCTATATATTTATATATATGTGTGTGTGTGTGCGTGTGTATATACACACTATATATATATATATATATATATATATATACACACTCATGCAGTTTGACTTTCACAGAAAAGCCAATCAAAAAAAAAAGAAGAAAATAATAATAATAATATATATATATATATATATATATATATATATATATATATATATATATATGTGTGTGTGTGTGTAATGTGTATATATATTAGTCAATCTTCAAGGAAACAGTTAATTCGACAGGAATGCTGTGAACTTCACTGTAGATGTTGACTAGCCTAAGATGGAGAAAGTAGATAAGTCCTGCCTCTTAGCATTTTATTCAGAATCCTTCAGTTGATAACATTACATTACATGTCAAACAATGTAATTAACATGAACATGAATCTCAATATTTCAAAAGCTCTGTATATATTGACTCGACCATCTTGACGACTATGAAATCATTGCAAAATGTAAAGATCTCTTCAGGCTACTATCCAGTCACCTCCAGGCTCACATCAAGATAGGAACTAGACATGTGGGTCAGGGGCAGTCCTGAGGATCAAAACCATGAACACCAAAGTCACGATGAGTCTTACGTTTGTCATCTTTGTGAGAGCGAGAGAGCGAAGGCACAATTTGACATTTTCATGAGTTGCACAGAACTCGATACTTTGCTCAACAAGCAGTAAAAAAATATGCTGATAGAAAAAGAATCATAATGGCGGACACTGTACAACATGTAGGAAACACCAAAGTCTATGAAGTCCACCCACAGCAGTTCTGCTGCTACTCTAATGATGTGAGCTGCTTTTCCTGGGATGGAATCAAGGGAAATTATCATTTGACTGCCCTTCCTTCCTTTAAGCATGTTTCAGACCCCCATGGTGAAGATTTGTGAGGTCACTCATTTGATTGAACAGCCTCGTTAAATGTTGGCCATATGCCAAAGCCTTCTCAATAGGTGTGTATCAGCTAAATATAGCATTTAAGGTCATTACAGTCGTATTTGTACTGGCTGGTTGTAGTGCATTTTTCGTAATCAAATTGAATATTCAATATGTTACTCAAAATCAAAATGTTAAGTCTGTAAGCATTTTGTCAAAGAGATGAGTGGACCAAAATCATGCCATAAAAACCAGCCCACACCATGAAAGAGCAACCATCACACCCGTCTTTACATTGACATAAACAGGTGTTTCCTTTGTTGTGGCCATACCTCATCTGTTATTACGCACAATGAGTTTACACTTTAAGAAGGAAGACAAATGTCAATGAAATGCAAATATGTAGGAAACTGGGACCCCTATGATAAACTTATGGAACTGTTAAGTTGTTGAGTATAAAAGTGACCACCAAAAGCCATACTGTATGTGTTATGTTATGTTTGGTAATATTCATATATGTTACACTATTTGGTACAACAACCTCAGTTGTCCTTAAAGAGCATGGTGCAGGTAAAACAAAATCGTAATTTACATTTTGGGCTCATGATTACAAAATACTCCAAAAAGACAAAGATCCCCCCCCCCCCCCCCCCCTACAGGCCCCCAGGGTATAAATATGGAGGAAAAGGTGGCGTTTTATAAATGGGTGTGTGACATCACAACAGGAGTGACATCACAAGAGGAGAATGTTCTGCTGGGGCTGACACAGGGATGCAAAGTCATGGAGAGTGAAAAAAGGTGACAGATACCAGGGCAGACATAAAACCACTCAGAAATCCTCATATTTTGGGCTGAAAAATGTGACTGTCACCTAAAG
>NC_139638.1:14746032-14750678 GCF_964638095.1 Poromitra crassiceps
GAGTATGACCTCCCGCTCCTGGGTGTTTATCTCATGACATGGTGCTTTCACCTTGAGCTGGATGCCAGGCTCGGCCACAGCTCTGAAGGGCGTGGCCTGCCAGTAGGTCTGCTCCGTCTGCTTCCACATCACCACGTAGAAGGAGGACGAGTCCTGGTAGCCGAAGATGAAGCCGGCGTAGTCGTCATCGGTCACCGTGTTCACGTGGAACGTGCCCTCGAAGTCGACCCCGCTGAACGCAGTGTAACCTACGCAACAGAACATGTCATCGGCATATCATTTGTGTTCGGTTATTGCTATATTGTTGGAGAACATGATGTATTTTAATTATTTATTATTAAACTGCATGAGGAAATACGTCTTACCAACGGCAAGGCCTGGGTCACTATTCATGGTCTGAACAATTTCCATTCCCTGTGTGAGAAATAAAGAAACAAAAGTGTTAATTATGATTTTTCCTCTTTATGTATTTGCTGATTGCTGGACAGACTTTAAAGAAAGTCATTCATTGCAACATGCAGTTTATTATAGGTCTGCCGCTGCATCAAGCTTCCCATGTATTATATATATAATTATGTATATTTCAATAGGTCAGTGTCGAGTCAATATGATTTAGAAGGTTTCAGTAATCTCACCTGGTTCAAAACGACCCAGTTGGGGTCAATCTGGGCGTCGCCCTCAGGGTCCAGCACCACCGTCTGATAGGCTCTGAAGTCTGTCAATGTCACCTCAGCATTCTCAGGGCAATTGTCGATCCTGTCAATCACTTTGTCCTGGTCAAAGTCAGACTCACACACGTCTCCAACTCCATCGTCTGAGGGAGAGCAGAGGGGGGTTAGAACTTAGTTCATGGCAAAAACAAGAGAGACTGTGAGCCCTATTTTTGTGAATCATGGCTGTGTAAGGCAAGCGCAGGTGCTAGGCTAGCACAAGTTGATGGTAATTATCAGACCAGACCCGCTAGCACAGAAGTGGCATCTGCAGCACAGTTGTAAGAGGGGTCAGGGTGAATAAATTATTAGTAAGTGTGGTGGGGGTGGGGCCTGGTGTCAATCACGACCAATCAAAGTTCCTCTCAAAAGTAGTACCCATCCCATGGTGCACTGCCAGATGAGGAGAGTCCAGACCGGTAGCAGCCTCTCTCATTTTGGCCTCCTGGGTTGAGTCTTGTAAATCATGTAATAGAATGGAATTATCGTAAGGCCCAGATGTTCTTCTGGTGTTATGGATTATTAAATGGAGGGAGAAGACTGTGTTTTTAATCCATTTTGGAAATCATGACAAGACTTCAGCGATAGTGTGGGTAGTTGACCACCACAATATAATCAGTTCATCCTTTGAGTCCAACTGGATGTTTGAGCCAAATTTGTTCCTGAGATATCGCGTTAACAAGCATGGAACAGACAGTCATGACGTCACTCACAGTGACCTTGAACTTTGACCACCACAATATAATCAGTTCATCCTTGAGTCCAAGTGGATGTTTGAGCCACATTTGAAGCAACTCCACGAAGGCGTTCCTGAGATATCGCATTAATGAGCATCGGACGGGCGGACAACCATTAAACATAATGCCTCTGGCCACGGCTATCGCCGGAGGAGGCATACGGAAGGAGACAATGGATTGTTGCAATTGATGCACTGCTGCTGACCTGGCAGTCCTGGATGAGGAGAAGATGGGAACAGGAACAGGTCCTGAGGGAGTTCAGTGATGGAGTAGAGTGGAGTGTGAACTTAAAGATAGTTCCACAGATCGATCATGGAGAGGAACTCCTGCATCCAAAGGATGTCAGTGAAAATGCTCCTGTACCCCTGATGAGAGGCAATTGCACAGTATGAACTTGGAAGTTATGTGGAATAAATACCAATATTCACTAAGACACGATCTGTAGGCGACTAGGCGGTGACACAAGCATCGTTTTTTGATTGCAAAATTGTGTTGCACCAACTATTTTGTATTGACACTGCAGTACTTCTCAAGTGGGGAGGATCATTTATTTTCACTATAATTCCATCCATGAGTAACACAATGACAGAATGTGACTATTTTGGGGTGGGTTTCATACACTTTGTAATAAAACGTCTAAAGGCACAAATCTTATCAGCTACGGTAGCCTGGGACAAAATCTTATTAAATGGGGGTCGATGGTCTAATAATCAGTTTAGGGGACCTTGACGTGAAAAAGTTTGAGAACCACTGCCCCCTAGTGTGCCCACTTCAGTGCACGTGATGTCATCACTGCCCTAGTGTGCCCACTTCAGTGCACGTGATGTCATCACTGCCCTAGTGTGCCCACTTCAGTGCACGTGATGTCATCACTGCCCTAGTGTGCCCACTTCAGTGCACGTGATGTCATCACTGCCCTAGTGTGCCCACTTCAGTGCACGTGATGTCATCACTGCCCTAGTGTGTCCACTTCAGTGCACGTGATGTCATCACTGCCCTAGTGTGTCCACTTCAGTGCACGTGATGTCATCACTGCCCTAGTGTGCACACTTCAGTGCACGTGATGTCATCACATTATGGTCTCAGCATGAGGAGATGATGGTCTTAGTAGGAGATGATGGTCTCAGCACCAAGGTTTCAGCCATTTGAAGGTATTTATTTACAAATTGAGTATCTCAATTAGACAACTGTAAAGATTCAGTCAGTTTGAGTATGAGTGCTAGGCCTATTTATATATGTCTCAGTGAGACTACTACTCACTGTTGTCGTCAGTCTGGTCTGGGTTTGGCACCAGTCTGCAGTTGTCTGGCCCCGGTGGCAGAAGATCAGGGACTCCATCATTGTCGTCATCATCATCACACTCGTCACCCACGCCATCTTTGTCAGTGTCGAGCTGGGAGCTATTGATCACCAGGGGGCAATTATCCTTGGTGTCCTGGTGACCGTCGCCATCGCTACAGGGGACATGACGGAGTGGCACAATAACGTGATGTGACATTTCATAAAGAGCTAAGCACATGTTTGGAATGGGCTGAGAGATGAATATAGCTGTGTTACCTGTCTTGGTTGGTGTCACAGGAATCTCCAACCAGGTCATTATCAATATCAGACTGAAACAAGAGCAGAAACGTAACTTAAATTGCATTTTAACCTAGGATACAGTACATGCATCTTGATCTACATCTATCTATCTATCTATCTATCTATCTATCTATCTATCTATCTATCTATCTATCTATCTATCTATCTATCTATCTATCTATCTATCTGTCTATTATTCTATGTATCGATTAGTCTGTCAGCCATTCTGGATCAAATCATTTGTGCTGGTCCTGATCTCAGCCTGGTCTCTTAAGCCTATAACGCTGACCTGGTTTGGGTTTGGGATGTCGGGACAGCTGTCGCAGGCGTCTCCCACTCCGTCCCCATCCCGGTCCAACTGGTCCCTGTTCTGGACTCGCTGGCAGTTGTCCAGGAAGTTTTTCAGGCCTGGTCACCAATCAGCCAAAACAGGTGGTTAATGTTATTTAGCAGTAAAATCATTTTGGTCATGTCCAGTAGATCTGTAGCTCTGTGATATACAGTATGTATGATGGCTATGCAAATAGCATATTATCATGTTATATTCATAATGAAACAGTAGGGTAATTAAATCCCCCTGTGCAATTCTTACTGAAGTAATTGTTGATTTTTAAACAGTGAGTTTAGTACAATGAACATTGACATTTTCAATACTGTTATTCAGGACTTTACCTCTCACTACTGATATAGATGCATTTTTATGATCAGAAAAGGACCATTGCCAAACCTAGTCCTGATACTGGCCAATACAATTATTTCAAAAGATGCTTCCAAAAGTGGTAATTTATTAATAATTGGTGGACAATTTTGGAATGTTCACTAAATCATAATAATGTTTGTTCTGAAAGCACTTATTTTTTAGCAAGCTATTTCTTTCTAGTAAACAGTTACTGTAATTAGCTGTGAAATCGACATTATTACGTTGTATCACTGAAGTAATCTGAGCATGAATAATTCTGATACGATGAATGATTGCACCGAAAAATGCATAAATTATAATCCTTGTTGTGACCAACTCTGAGTATATGGCATGTTGTTTATGATTTGACCACTAGGATGCACTATTGCACTTGCCATGTACAGACAGTGGTGAACACCAGTTTTAGTTTGGATGACATTTCTCATTGGTCAGCAGCAATACAGTAAATGTGTAAAGGTCAAGTAGCAGTGTGTGATATAATATATATTATATATATATATATATTATGTAATATAATAAGTACAGTAGGGGTAAATGTAAATGAAAGGGCAGAGTAATAAGTCATATCAGCATGTGCCTATAACGCCTCTTATATAACATGAGGGGGAGTGTCAGTGATATGGTGTCTCTGCGTACTGTCTCCGTCCATGTCGTCATCGCAGGCGTCCCCTTTGCCGTCATTGTCCGTGTCCCTCTGGTCCGGGTTCTCCACCATGCGGCAGTTATCGCAGGCGTCACCGTGGCTGTCCTTGTCGCTGTTCCTCTGGTCCACGTTGGGCTTTAACCAGCAGTTGTCCTGGGACAGCCAGGGACAAACACAAGGTTCATTGGTATGTGTGCATGCCTATAGTGGGTGTGTTTATGTGCACAGACAAGTCCACGTGTGTAATATTGCTCTAAAAAGATCTGATCTCATCT
>NC_139638.1:14750878-14753378 GCF_964638095.1 Poromitra crassiceps
ATGGAATGAGAGGAACAAAGGAGGAGGTGACAGGCAGCGTTTAGAGCAGAGGTTTTCCAACTTCTTGTGGCCAAGGCACACACCAAATGGCAAGCCAAAATCTGTATCCATATCCATGCAAAATATTCTGTAAATGCTTTTTATTGAGTTAACAAGCATATTTACTTAACAAAATAATTCAAGAATGCTTTTGAAACTTTGTAGAATTACATCAAAGCAGCAACACACCATTTAACCAATCCAATTAATTGTTTAAAGTCCATGGGCCAATCAGAGACCTACCTCACACAACAACACTGCAACACTGTATGGTGACCCCCCAAAGCAATGAGCGCTAACGTTCGTTAGTAGAGTAAACAGAATGTGAGGTCTCGTTATCAGGATGGTTTTAACGTTGAACCAGGTTACCGATCCATAGCCCCCCCCCCTCCCAAATGGTCTCCGATCTTGGTAGGGGTCACAAATATTGATCGACAGCAGAGATTGTTACTTGGAATGGAGATAAATAGTAATAATCTAGCGTATGTAAAGAGGAAACAGAACAGCGCCCCCTGGAGGGCAAACCAACGAGGCACGGTAGAAATGAATGCTGTTCAGCGGAAGAGGCAGCGAGGGACGCTAGAAAGGCGCGTGCTCAATTTCTACTATACATAAAGACACAGGGGATCCAAAGCTCCATGTATTTCCACGTGGGCTTCAACATCATAGCGTAGCATGATTCATTATCCGTACTACTACATTCTCTTTGATGCTCCCGTACGTACCTCTGTTGAGCTTGCCCATCACGGTGAACTCAAAGTACTTGCTGTTGTCTCGGGGGTTGTACAGGCCGAACACCGTGGTTCCGGTCTTCGGCTGCAGCTTGAAGGAGGTCAGGATGAAGGCCTCCTTCACACCCTGCTCAGCCAGGCCGCCCTGCAGCAGGTCTGGCAGGCACTCAGGCGAGGTGAGCAGATCATACACTGCAGAGTGGGGGAAACAAAGAGTGATGATGAAATATGAATATTCACAAGCTGCAGCTCCACTCATCCATCCCAGAGTAAACACATTCTGAGTAAACACGTCCAGAGTAAACACGTCCTGAGTAAACAAGAGGTTGATGATGATGTTGAGCCAGTGTTTGTTGCTCTGGTGGGACGCTGCCATGTCAATCAGGCAGCACAAACTTGGCAGGCAGACTTGGCCCAGAGAGATCTCCACGATGCATCTCCCTGAATTATGTATTGTGTGACTACCTATTTTATAGTATTACTAATTTATATTATTACTGTATATCTATACTAAAGCTAGGTTTATTAAGTGCTAAGCCTGACGTTTAATGATGTAGGTTCACTCACTATCAGATGTGTGGTGGGATTTAGACCAGTGATTCTCAACCTTTCCCTTATTTATTCCACTATAGAGCCCAGACCCCCATTTGAAGAGATTTTCTCCCACAGACCCAAATCTGAGCACAATTTTCTTGCTAGATTTCGTCTCGAATTTCATGACTATCTCTAGAGAGATAACAGCGCAACTATGATCAAAACAGTTCGTCTTATACATCATCCAGCTCCTTCTTCTAATTTTCTAACTTCTCGTAAATTAAATACTGGTGAAGTTGAACAAATCAGCAATTTTCTGGGGACCCCCTTGAACCCCATCAAGGACCCCTGCTGGTCCCCACGTTGAGAACCAGTGCTTCAGCCATAAGTACTGAGTGAGGGCATAGTGAGAGATAACTACTCAGTGAGGGCATAGTGAGAGAGAGCTACTGAGCGAGGTCATAGTGAGAGAGAGATGCCAGACAGACACTGTGGACCTGAGCTCATGGCTGTAGTCTTCCTTTAAGAATGTGAGAAGCCTGCAGAGGATGCAGAGTGAGTCTCTAGTCTGCCTGTTGCACACAACATGAATACACAAGTACCCTGAAAGCAGTCAACAAGGCCCTCTGTCGTGAGGGGGACCAAATTGCTCCCAAATGCTGCCAGAAATTGGCCCCTCTCAGCCACCATAGCAACGCCTGATCCCCAGATGAGATGGTTCCTTGGATCTTTTCTCTCTCCCCTCTGCCCCCATGTTCCTCCCTGCTCCCTCAGCACATGACGGGGGCTTTAACCCCGCGTGCACTGAAACGTGACTGGGCCTAACACACACACACACACACACACACACACACACACACACACACACACACACACACACACACACACACACACACACACACATACAGTACACACACACACACACACACACACACACACACACACACACACATACAGTACACACACACACACACACACACACACACACACACACACACACACACACACACACACACACACACACACACACACACACACATTCAGTCTTCTCTCAGTTTGACCAAACACTGTGACCCTTCTGATTTGTGGAGGAAGGCTTTGCTATTCAACATTGTCTCACTCACCTGGTGCTGTGCATGACTGTACACTCACACCTGGTGCTGTGCATGACTGTACACTCACACCTGGTGCTGTGC
>NC_139638.1:14758378-14770878 GCF_964638095.1 Poromitra crassiceps
CTAGCTGACTTTACTGTACACTTTACTAAAGTAATAAAGTACTTTATTACTAAAGTAATAAAGTAAAGTAATTTCCTAAATTCACACATTTGAAAAGTGTGACAGTTCACACAACTTTCTGTGTGGAGTTTGCATGTTCTCCCCGTGCCTCCCGGCCGGGGGTTTCCTTCATATAGGAACCCCCTTCACCAAAACATGCAATATCCTGGTTGCTAATGTGGTTCCTCCTCCGGTCGTTAAGGGCGCCTGTTCGGAGGGAGGGGAACTGGTTGGAATAGCGTGATCCTCCCACGTGCTATGTCCTACCGGTGAAGCTTCCCCTGTCAGGTGAAAAGAAGCGGCTGGCTAACTGCCCATGTCTCGGAGGAAGCATGGAGCCAGTTTCGGCTCCTCCCAGATCGGCAGGGGGTGGAGTAGCAACCAGGATAAATAAATTAAATTAGCACTAATGGGGGATAAAAATGGGATACAAAAAAAAAAAAAAAAAAAAAAAAAAACTTTAACACTACAAACTCTTCGGCTACTTCTACTCTCACAATGATAAAATATCAGCGATGCGATGTTTGAGATATTATATATATATTTGACACTAGTGTTCCAATAAGAATTGCACAGCAAATGAGGGCATCAAGATGTCCGCCACATCAGAAACATTCCATGACTCAAAGGCACGAGTAGAAACAAACAACTGCAAATGAGTCACAGTTTCCCTACTTACAGTATACCACAGGTGTTCATTGTGGTTAGTCGGGATCCTGCAGCTGCAGTCTTTTGGTGTGTGCTGAGATGATCTCCATCCAGATAGTCTAGTAGTCAATGACAGAACACCTGTCTTCTGATTGGTGGAGCTTTCAGAATGATCCTTCGCAGGCTTGGGGTTCTGGCTCAGAGAAAGCCCCCACAGACCTCCACGGTGGGCAAGCTGGGGCCAGGAGTTGAACAGACCACATCAGTCTGCTGCAGACCCTGGGCTGAGTCACGTCCTGGTGTGGTTGATGAGATCAGACAGAACACTGCATGAACCCAAACCTCAAACATCTCTGAAACGATCCCCTGACTATTTTTAGTCTGGGTGCAGATATGAGAGGAGCCTGAGATTATGGGGTTTGTGTTAATGGCACAACGAACAGATTCTTGTCTCCATCGTGTTCGTTTGCTTAGTAACCGACACTACATTTTCTAGCATTAAGCTTCTGTAATCACAATCAATCACATCATAATGTAATACGAGGGATCAGCCGAGCAGCATTCTGGGAAACAAACCGCGTCACTTGGCCACGGCAATGGAACCCTATGGAGCGTGAGCTTTGGGAGAAAGTGTGCTGAGTAAACAGCAGTGAGGTGACCATATACGTTTGGGCTGTCAAAATTAATCGTATAATCGATGCATCGCGATGCGGACGTGTGAATCGAATCGAATCGTTGACAGATGAATCATTGAATCGTTTATGTTAAAATTTCTGTTGACATTCAGATTTTAAAGCACTTTCTAAATAAAAAAGGGACTTGAACTGGTGATTTGTGTCTTGTTTATTAGTTTGTTAGCCTGTTAGCTTGTTTTATTCTGGATTGGGCTTCTAAATGTGTTTTTCCTCGGATTTTGGCACAAGGGATAGTAACATCTTGTCCTGTGTATTAATTAATACTGACTGCTTGTATTAATTGCAACCCGATCGCCATTTTTTTTTTTTTTACAATTTCGGCTCCAAAATTGTAAAAATGGTAACGTGCATTTCTACAGGGGTGGGTGTGGTTTACGGAGATTTTCCGTTTCTAACCCCTCCCCCTCCCCTAACCCTAACCCTAAAATCTCAGAACGTTATCATTTTACAATTTTGGAGCCGAAATTGTAACATAGCAACGTTCGTCCAAAACGTTGCTATTTTACAATTGTCTGTGAGACTGTGTTGATTAATTGATGAAAAAGTAGCCATGTGCAGTAATAATATAGAAAATTGAGGATGTGATACGTGGAGCTGCGATACTTTGAGTTGCATCGTGATGCATCGTCGAATTGAATCGTTGACAGATTAATCGTAATCGAATCGTGAGGCCAGTGAAGATTCACAGCCCTAATATACGTCACTGTCTTACTGTGCTGAGTAAACCGCAGTGAGGTGACCATACGTCCAGTGTTGGGGGTAACTCATTACAAAAGTAACATATTACATGTAATATATTACTTTTAGCAGTAACTCAGTAATATAACTTATTACTTATAGGATTTCAGTAATATTATACCAGTTACTTCGTCAAGTAACTCAAGTTACAAATTGAGTTACATTTTATTAAATCAAAGCACATGTTTTAAAAAGATACAATCATTTCCTAATCAAACTGTGTTTTTATGCAAATAACCACTATAGATGACAATAACAAAGGAAAAGAATAACATTTAGAATGTTGGATTGTTTACACTGACTTCAAGGCGGTTGAAATTATTTTCGGGATGGTTCCCGGGGCGGCGATGTCATTCGGCTGCTGCTGTTGTTTTGGTAAAAGTAATGCAAAAGTAGTGTAATAAGTAACGAGTTACTCTACACAGAAAGTAATATTGTAAAGTAACTTATTACTTTCAAATGAAAGTAACTAGTAATATGTAGTATATTACATTTTGAAAGTAACTTGCCCAACACGGCATACGTCACTGTGTTACTGTGCTGAGTGAGTGCTGAGTACTCATTAGACCTTGGGGTGCAGAGCCTTACAAGGTCTGCACTGACGTTCCACAACAGTAGCCAGTCAGTAAAGGCAGAGGGCTTTGGTCCAACCTCTAATTAAAATGGCAACATCTATCAAAGCCCCGTCCCTGTCTGCTAGGAGGGACTCACTCCAAACCCCAAATTACAGCATTCAACTTGACTGACTTTCTGTTATTAGACTTCAGAACCCAAAGGCACGGGCTTCATAAATGGACCCACATCCTGAGGAACCCAGGCTATTTAGTCTGCCTACTCTTCAGCCAAGTTGGTGCCATGGTGGTGGTGGTGGATAAGGATGTCAAGTTTCCTGGAAACATCTAGAGCAGCACAGAAGACATGAAGACAAATTATACATTGAGTGGTTATGGATCCAAAATCAATCAGAAAATATATTCTGAGCTAATATGTCCAAAGGAAAATGTATATAAATAATTCCCTCCTCAGTATGTATTCAGTCTTTGGCCAAGAGTGGCTGGCTGAAATAAACCACCTGATGCAAAAATAAAGGTCCATGAGTTTGAATGTGAGTTTAATTTATTACGGTACATGTCTACTTGTCACACCTGCCCGTCCTGCTCCACAGAACTGTAGGCAGGCTTTGATGTCTGTTCCTTGCTGCACCTGATTGGACGAACAACAGCCTTCATCCAATCAGGGACGTCCGTGGCCCTGATTGGACGGACAGCGTCTGAACCACTCTGAACTTGGGGGGAAAACATGGCGGCAAATTTGAAACCTTCTCTTCCTATATGAAAACCAGTCAGCGAAATGTGTTTCTGATGGCATCTGATGCCTACAGGCCATCCTGTGTCTCCTGTGTCTCGCTCTGCCTTTGTTTGAGGTTTACAACAAGATACGAGTTCTGGAGGCGTGGAGGGGCGGGACACGAACCTCATTTGCATAAAGTATCTGGAGCTATACATTATGCTAATGAGCAGGCAGGCAGTGCTCGCTCCTGGCTCGCAGAACTCCCCGCCTGCCCCACAATGCATTGCATGGCTGCCCCCAATACACATGAATGGGAGCGTGAAAAATATACGCGCAAATGAAAACATACCTTTTAGTCTGGGACAAATATGGGACAAAAATATGATTTTTAAATTGAGTTCAAATACAAAAAGAAAGAAAACGTTGTTTTGGGAAGTTTGTGAAATCACTGCAATGTTCTCGAAATTCCATTTACCTGAGCGAATTGCTCGCCTTCAGAACTCTGTCAAATCACTCAGAACGTGCTTCATTGTGGACACTGTAACAGAACGCTATTCTTGGAAAAGCATGGTTATTGTTACACAAGGAGATTGATGATACGTGCACTGTGGTATTCTGGGAACAGCCTTACGTGATGGAGAAACGTATCCTTTCTAAAACAACAATGTGGTTTCAATGTCTCACTCAAGTTCATTCAGGGGTATTTTAACAAAGGCCCCCTCAAAGCCACCAGCAGAAGCTCTGATGGTTTTGCCAGATGCACACGGTGAGTTCACTCTCAGAGCACAGACGCTCCAGCTGCTCCTCCTCTGTTCTCCTCCAGTCACACACCAGCAGCTGGCTACCTTCATAACACTCACTCCATCTGTGTGTCTTCAACACATCTCTCACCTACACCTACACACCCCATGGACACAGACTAAATCATCCACGTCTACTTGTTAACAACTCAGCCATGCAGCTCTGTAAACCTCTGTCTGTCTCTCTCTTTCTCACTCACCCACACACACACATTTCCTTTATTTGACAGCTCCCTAATAACGTACTGTATGAACTATTTGTAATTAGACATGAACGACAATGTAATTACTAGGGCTGTCAAACGATTAATTTTCTTAATCGCGATTAATCGTGCGATTGACTATAGTTAATCGCGATTAATCGCATCTTTGTATCGCATGTTTAAAATGCTATTATTTTGCATTGCAAAGCATTTTTAATTAGATATTAATAATTCTTACCAGTGTGTCGTGATTGGGAATCAAATGAATGCAAATAAATGTACTTTGTGATCTTGAATTTTAGATTTATTTTCAATTCAATAGAAGTGCAATGTAGACAGGAGGTCACAAAATGTCTACAAAATGCATCTTGAATAGAAAATAAATGCACAATAATTGTAAACACTCCAGAACGCTCCAGAACCGATACTTCCGGCGGCGGCGCTGTGGAGCAGTCGAAACCCAAAATGACACAGCCGAAGAAGGCTGTATCTGAGCTAAAAACTTTGGCACTTCCATGTGAATAATGGCTCGGTATTGGAAACTGTGTATTGATAACGTGTATATCGCGTGAAGCCATTGGAGCCGACCTCCCAGTGGTTAGAGGACCCGCGCATCCGAGACTCTGAACTAAGAATGAGTGATGAGTCTCGCGCTAGCTAGCTGGCTGCTAGCTGGCCGCTAGCTACTTTTAGGTGATCGCTCGCCTCAAACTCGATGTACTTCGGTGATATTTTAATTCCGTTTTACACAAGGTGCAAACTACGGCTCTTGACTTATCCACTGTGCCATTTGGGAAGTAAAACGAGCCATTTAGAAGCGTATTGCTGTCGTTCTCTTCCATGCCTGCCTGCACAAACAGGAGACAGGAAACCGAACGGCTTGACTACAAGTACGGGTGCGACGAAGGGACAAAATAGCGGCATGCGATTAACGCGATTAAAAAAAAATAACGCGTTATGATCGGCACGTGTTAACGCGCGATTAGCGCGTTAACGCTGACAGCCCTAGTAATTACACAGTAATTACATTGGTGTTCATGTCTAATTACAAATAGTATCTAGTTACCAGACCTGTAAAATGGAGTGTCTATTCAACTGTAGTTCATATGTAGTTACATGGTACCAGACCTGTAAAGTGGGGTGAGTCTATTCAACTGTAGTTCATGTAGTTACATGGTACCAGACCTGTAAAGTGGAGTGAGTCTATTAAACTGTAGTTCATGTAGTTACATGGTACCAGACCTGTAAAGTGGAGTGAGTCTATTCAACTGTAGTTCATATGTAGTTACATGGTACCAGACCTGTAAAGTGGAGTGAGTCTATTCAACTGTAGTTCATGTAGTTACATGGTACCGGACCTGTAAAATGGAGTGTCTATTCAACTGTAGTTCATATGTAGTTACATGGTACCAGACCTGTAAAATGGAGTGTCTATTCAACTGTAGTTCATATGTAGTTACATGGTACCAGACCTGTAAAGTGGGGTGAGTCTATTCAACTGTAGTTCATGTAGTTACATGGTACCGGACCTGTAAAGTGGGGTGAGTCTATTCAACTGTAGTTCATATGTAGTTACATGGTACCGGACCTGTAAAGTGGAGTGAGTCTATTCAACTGTAGTTCATGTAGTTACATGGTACCGGACCTGTAAAGTGGGGTGAGTCTATTCAAATGTAGTTCATATAGTTACATGGTACCAGACCTGTAAAGTGGAGTGAGTCTATTCAACTGTAGTTCATGTAGTTACATGGTACCGGACCTGTAAAGTGGGGTGAGTCTATTCAACTGTAGTTCATATAGTTACATGGTACCGGACCTACACCTACACTCACGTGAGAAAATCCAGATATCCTGGAAAAGATGTCAACGTCATGTTTCAAACTATCAAAGAGTTGCTGGAGGATGTGAGGACTTGACACACCTTGAACGCAGCTTGTTTACGCAGGACGAACAGAACAGCACTGCATTGTGCTCCTGTGACTTTATTTCCAAGCGCTCTCATGAATCCTTCATACTTCTGGCACACTGAGCCGAGCATGCCCGGGCGAGCGAGCTCCACCGTGCACTGGGAAGTGAGAGAGTGAGAGAGAGAGAGAGAGAGAGTGAGAGAGTGAGAGAGAGAGAGAGAGAGAGAGAGAGAGAGAGAGAGAGCACACTGGGTCATTTGTTTCAGACGTAGTTCACCGCCACGTCTGTGCCAGTCACACAGGCTGTGATTGACTGATGCTGCGAGGAGAAGAGAGAGGGGAGACGACGTCGAGGAGAGGAGAGGAGAGGGGAGGAGAGGAGAGGGGAGACAGCACATGGAAGCCATTATGGCCCCTTCCTAGTGTGTAATCTGGCACGGCAGATGCAAGCAGGCACGCACATGTTTGGGTACATGACGGGGGGGAGGGGGGACATTCACTAAAGTGTACTTCTACACATAGGGACTTCTTTCACTCTTCCTGATCCCCTCTTGATGCCTTGGATTAGTCCAATTGTTGCTGTGTTTATAGGACAAATCAGCGTGACGTCACTGCCACCCAGAAATGCGGAACCCCGCGGCAGTTAATAGTAGGAGTTGTGCCAAACAAACGTTAATATCTCAAAAACTAATTAATATCACATCGCTTATATTTTGACATTCTGAGTGAGAGCAGAAGTAGCTCAAGAGTTTGATGTATAATATATACATGTGTTAAAGTTGTGTGAACTGTCGCAGTTTTTAAAATGTAAACAGAGTTTGCCGGCTAGAGTCAGACACTCACCCTCGCGCCACTCGGGCTCCATAGGGTTCTATTGCCGTTGCCACCCAGTGACGCTGTTTGTTTACCAAAATGCTGCTCGGCTGATCCCTCGTTTAAGAGATGAAGGCACGAGTATTGAACTCGTCATACGGTCGTGTTGGAAAAAGTGTCTTTGTTGCCTCTGTGCGAACTACTGCATGTCTACTACTACTGCATGTCTACTACTACTGCAATTGACTATAAAGGGGCAGGCCTTCTTTAATTATAATATTCATTGATGCAAATACAGAATTAATTACAGAATCAATCTGTAACATTATTTGAAAATTGGTGTAATTTAAATGTGTGAGTAGGCACATCTAAAGCCTACGGTGATCTCATAGTGAAAGTGGTTTGGATCTGGTGTGGGAGTGTACTTGTTTGGAAAGCCATATGCTATGATGCTTCTGATTGGTGAGGAGGAGTATGACATACTGCTATATGGTATTATGGGCTATTGTTCCTTACGATAAATGGATGATGGGGAGGAAGTGGAGCACATGTGGTAAAGTGGAGTTACGTGAGAGGGGTCACTCCAACTAGTGACCTTGCTTCAATGTTGAGGGATGGACGACATGCCAATTTAAAAGAATTCCTTTGTTAGATCCAACCTCTTTGAAACCAGACCCTCTATTTTGTGTCTAGCAGTATAGGAGTGGAAAGATAATGCGTTTCCCAGAGAGACAGATGTCCACTCCGATCCCCAAAGTGCAGCTCAGGAAATGAACAGATTTCTTCCAAGGTGTCTAGACCTCAGTATTGTGTCCCAGGAGTCTTCTCTGACAGTTACACGAGACAAGGCTCAGTGTTGTGTCCCAGGAGTCTTCTCTGACAGTTACAGGAGACAAGGCTCAGTATTGTGTCCCAGGAGTCTTCTCTGACAGTTACACGAGACAAGGCTCAGTGTTGTGTCCCAGGAGTCTTCTCTGACAGTTACAGGAGACAAGGCTCAGTATTGTGTCCCAGGAGTCTTCTCTGACAGTTACACGAGACAAGGCTCAGTGTTGTGTCCCAGGAGTCTTCTCTGACAGTTACAGGAGACAAGACTCAGTATTGTGTCTCAGGAGTCTTCTCTGACAGTTACACGAGACAAGGCTCAGTATTGTGTCCCAGGAGTCTTCTCTGACAGTTACACGAGACAAGGCTCAGTATTGTTTCCCAGGAGGCTTCTCTGACAGTTACACGAGACAAGACTCAGTATTGTGTCCCAGGAGTCTTCTCTGACAGTTACAGGAGACAAGGCTCAGTATTATGTCCCAGGAGGCTTCTCTGACAGTTACACGAGACAAGGCTCAGTATTATGTCCCAGGAGTCTTCTCTGACAGTTACACGAGACAAGGCTCAGTATTGTGTCCCAGGAGTCTTCTCTGACAGTTACAGGAGACAAGGCTCAGTATTGTTTCCCAGGAGTCTTCTCTGACAGTTACACAAGACAAGGCTCAGTATTATGTCCCAGGAGGCTTCTCTGACAGTTACACGAGACAAGGCTCAGTATTGTGTCCCAGGAGTCTTCTCTGACAGTTACAGGAGACAAGGCTCAGTATTATGTCCCAGGAGTCTTCTCTGACAGTTACATGAGACAAGGCTCAGTATTGTGTCCCAGGAGTCTTCTCTGACAGTTACAGGAGACAAGGCTCAGTATTGTTTCCCAGGAGTCTTCTCTGACAGTTACACGAGACAAGGCTCAGTATTGTGTCCCAGGAGTCTTCTCTGACAGTTACAGGAGACAAGGCTCAGTATTGTTTCCCAGGAGTCTTCTCTGACAGTTACACGAGACAAGGCTCAGTATTGTGTCCCAGGAGTCTTCTCTGACAGTTACAGGAGACAAGGCTCAGTATTGTTTCCCAGGAGTCTTCTCTGACAGTTACACGAGACAAGGCTCAGTATTGTTTCCCAGGAGTCTTCTCTGACAGTTACAGGAGACAAGGCTCAGTATTGTGTCCCAGGAGGCTTCTCTGACAGTTACAGGAGACAAGACTCAGTATTGTGTCCCAGGAGGCTTCTCTGACAGTTACAGGAGACAAGACTCAGTATTGTGTCCCAGGAGTCTTCTCTGACAGTTACAGGAGACAAGGCTCAGTATTGTGTCCCAGGAGTCTTCTCTGACAGTTACAGGAGACAAGACTCAGTATTGTGTCCCAGGAGGCTTCTCTGACAGTTACAGGAGACAAGGCTCAGTATTGTGTCCCAGGAGTCTTCTCTGACAGTTACAGGAGACAAGGCTCAGTATTGTTTCCCAGGAGTCTTCTCTGACAGTTACACGAGACAAGGCTCAGTATTGTTTCCCAGGAGTCTTCTCTGACAGTTACAGGAGACAAGGCTCAGTATTGTGTCCCAGGAGGCTTCTCTGACAGTTACACGAGACAAGGCTCAGTATTGTGTCTCAGGAGGCTTCTCTGACAGTTACAGGAGACAAGGCTCAGTATTGTGTCTCAGGAGGCTTCTCTGACAGTTACAGGAGACAAGGCTCAGTATTGTTTCCCAGGAGTCTTCTCTGACAGTTACAGGAGACAAGGCTCAGTATTGTGTCCCAGGAGTCTTCTCTGACAGTTACAGGAGACAAGGCTCAGTATTGTGTCTCAGGAGTCTTCTCTGACAGTTACAGGAGACAAGGCTCAGTATTGTGTTCCAGGAGTCTTCTCTGACAGTTACACGAGACAAGGCTCAGTATTGTGTCCCAGGAGTCTTCTCTGACAGTTACAGGAGACAAGGCTCAGTATTGTGTCTCAGGAGTCTTCTCTGACAGTTACAGGAGACAAGGCTCAGTATTGTGTTCCAGGAGTCTTCTCTGACAGTTACAGGAGACAAGGCTCAGTATTGTGTCCCAGGAGTCTTCTCTGACAGTTACAGGAGACAAGACTCAGTATTGTTTCCCAGGAGTCTTCTCTGACAGTTACGGTAGACAAGGCCCTGGGTGACGATTGGGACTTCTTTTATAACACCACACACACTTTCAAAAATGTTCACACCATAATTATTCCAGCATGTACTGTATGTGAAAGTCTGCTGCGTAACCTTTGACATCTAAGTATATAAAACTATTAGCGATACCTCCTGCAATGTGACCATAGCCCCCTGGGGTCACAGCAACAGGGCATGTAATTGTGTAAGAACATGTGATTTACAATGCCCTGTCCCACCTGTGACTGCCTGTCTGCTGGAACCCCAGCAGAAAAGCATGTGGAGGGAGGGGGGATTCAGGCTTAAGCCAGAAGAGGGAATAAAACTGCTTTAACTTAAAAATAAAATAAAATCACAATTTCACTGAAACTCTATTTATAACCGTGCAGAACACAAATGGGTGAAAGGCGGTGAGACTGGGCAGGCTTATGAAAGGGCATTCCAGAAAGGCACATAAACATTTGATCTCCCGACAGAAGTGCACGACTTCTCTTTTTGATTCTCGCTGCGTAAACGTGATCCCGTAATGGATCTTGGGGCACGGTTTGCACGTGTGCGTGTGAATGGACCGCAGCTGTTTTGTGAGCATGCTGTTGTTGCGTCGTCAGCTCGGCGCGTCTCGGAGGAGGTAGCTTAACAAGCACCGCAGGGACCCGCAACATCAAACACCCCGCTAATGGCGGATAAACTCATTGGGGCTCGGTCGCACCGGACAACAAATGGGGGTAATTTATTTACTAGGCAGCGCGGGGTAAAAACCTGAGTGTGTGCTCAGTCAGAGCGTCTGTCCCAGCCCAGAGCCGGCGATGCTATTTTCATGAGATGTTAAACAGGGTAAGGGGAAACGGCTCTGTGCTTTATGGGAACCTAATAAAACCTCAAATCCCTGACTGGTCAGAGCAGCAGCAGCAGCTCTGCTTGTTAAAAAAAGAGAGAAAAGGAACGACTTCCGTGAGGCGGACAAAACGACAAAGGCAGATGGACGCAGACGGGCTGGTGTGATGTCATAATGTCATAACACCGGAGCAAGAGGAGAGTCATCGTTGGCAGAACGCACACCGGCACCAGCGCGTCGACACCGGGGAATGAAAGAGTAGCCCAAGAAACCAACTGTGCCAAATCAACACGGTGATTTTGCAGCGATTCACCGTATATGGTAATGCGGCAAAATTTTAAACAGATGCTGTGGCTTATTCTACAGTTTGCTAACAGCATACAGTAGGTGGTAACGGGTTCACTGGTTTCTTTCCAGTCTTCTATGACTTCATACAGGTAATCCAAACGGCAATTTCTCAAAAGAAACATATGGTAGACATACTGTACATTATAAATTACAACCTAAGCTTACTTCAGGAAATCCGTGTGCTGTGCAGTTTGAAAATGTTTCACTTTCCCTCAGATGAAAACTGTAATAGCGCCAGAATAAATGTCCCTGAAGTGCTGTAGCCTATTGGATGGAAGAAAAAACTCAGAGGAAGAGATCAAAGAGGCACATAAAAGTTTGGAGGGGTTAAAGGGGTCATGATTGTCATCATCAGAGATCAGATATTGAATTGGTTTACGGGACAAAGAGCACAACCAGAGCCACTACTGTTATCATCCAGCCATCTAACACGCTTCTTCTTCTTCACCAGATAGACAGAATAACCCCAAGAACCACTCAGCAGCTCCATCTTATGGAAGATCATCACTTTTGACAGATGACAGCATCTTGGGCAAAAAGACTACCATACATCGTCTTTCTCTTCATCACACCTGATTAAACCCCGTCACCATCCATGTCCATCTCCCCTAACATCTCCCCCTACATCTCCCATAACATCTCCCTCTAACATATCCCCCTAACATCTCCCCTTAACATCTCCCTCTAACATATCCCCCTAACATCTCCCCTTAACATCTCCCTAACATCTCCCTCTAACATCTCCCCCTAACATCTCCCCTAACATCTCCCTCTAACATCTCTCCTAACATCTTCCTCTAACATCTCCCCCTAACATCTCCCCTTAACATCTCCCCCTAACATCTCCCCCTAACATCTCCCCTAACATCTCCCCCTAACATTCCCCCTAACCTCTCCCCCTAACATCTCCCCTAACATCTCCCCCAACATCTCCCCCTAACATCTCCCCTAACATCTCCCCCTAACATCTCCCCTAACATCTCCCCCTAACATCTCCCCTTAACATCTCCCCTTAACATCTCCCCCTAACATCTCCCCCTAACATCTCCCCTAACATCTCCCCTAACATCTCCCCCTAACATCTCCCCTAACATCTCCCCCTAACATCTCCCCTAACATCTCCCCCTAACATCTCCCCCTAACATCTCCCCTAACATCTCCCCCTAACATTCCCCCTAACCTCTCCCCCTAACATATCCCCCTAACATCTCCCCCTAACATCTCCCCCTAACATC
>NC_139638.1:14773378-14820607 GCF_964638095.1 Poromitra crassiceps
TTGCTACAGAAAATGGCTGACACTAAATAGCAAATAGTGTGTGTCTCACCCGACTCCCAGTGTGAAGCCAGCAGAGAGGGAAGGAGGATGAGCAGGACATCGGAGGAGAAGATTTGCCTTTTCATCACCTCTGTCTTCCTTACACTAAGAGATCTCTGCTGCTTAGGATGCTGAAACACAAAGTCTCTGGAGAGACCGAGCGAGAGACACAGAGAGACACAGAGAGAGAGACCGAGAGATAGTGGGTGATAAGATGTGCAGACAGAGGGGAAGAGAACTGGATAGCAGTACAACGTGCAGAATGGGGAGTATTGAGACCATGAAGGCCAAACTTATTTTGTTACAGACCATTTAGTCTCAAGAGTGTTGCAATTGAAGAGAAAACGAGGGGTAATTCACATGTCTCGCAAGCAAACACGTCCACCACGTCCCCTGGGAGGACACGTCCACCACGTCCCCTGGGAGGACACGTCCACCACGTCCCCTGGGAGGTCCTGATGGCTCTATTCAGACTGACAACAAACTATTTTAGTCTTGGAAAAATGAGTTTCCCGCCCTGTTTGAATCGTATAGTGACTCCAGGACCCAGAACAGAGTTAATCCACACACCAGAGATGGGGACTTGGACTTGCGACTTGGTGCACTTAAGTTGCACACACAGTGAGTTGAGACTTGACTTGAGACTCATCCTCAAAAGACTTGAGACTCGACTCGGACTCCAGATGTGGGACTTGTAAACAATCTTTATTTATTTATGTATGTATGTATGTATGTATGTATGTATGTATGTATGTATGTATGTATGTATTTATTTATTTATTTATTTATTTATTTATTTATTTATTTATGTATTTATTTATGTATGTATGTATTTATGTATTTATGTATGTATTTATTTATTTATTTATTTATGTATGTATTTATTTATTTATTTATTTATTTATTTATTTATGTATTTATTTATTTTGGTGCATTAGCATTAAGGAAGTGTCTACTACTAATAATAATAATCATAAATAATCAATGCTGATACTGTATGCTGATAACGGAGGGAGGATAATGCTTTTTATCTATCCAGTGTTCTAAGCAGATTGGATGGCATCCAGCAGATGATAGAATGCTTGTCAATAAGAGACTCGCCGTCGCCAACTGCTGCTCTTGTTGGGTAATTGTTGTAATTGCTACATGACCTCCCAGTAAAATCACCAGTGTCTGTGAAGATTTGTTTCTACTGTTGGGTCTAAAATAAAGAGCCTGGTCTCCTACCTGCTGTATTTGTAATTTTCAAAATAAGAGTGATATACTGTATGTGTTGAACATGGTGTTGTCTATTTCTATTTCTCTAACTGTCAACACAACACAACACACAACAACACATACAGTATATCACTCTTATTTTGAAAATTGGCCTCGACACACATGAAAACTTGGACATGGAGTTTTCAGTTTCTGAGGAATTCAAAGTACTGTAACAACAAAATCAAACTTCTGAGTGACTATTTTTCACATGCATCTGTTTTGTACATAGTCAAGGAGGAAGTCATGATTGCATCATCATATCCCGTCTTCGCCTCCTTGTTGCATGTGGTCACCATTTCCTGATGATGATTTGTGAATGATGTGATGAATGATTTGTGTTTGGACTCAAGATGCACGTAAACGTAGTTGAATGACAAATGATATTGGTAAAACAGAAGACAAAGGTGAGGTTATTGGAACACATGGGTCAGTGCTAGAGAAATACCTGTATGGTGACACAGTCACTGTCCTCACTAGTGGCTTGTGGGGAACCACTGGTCTGCGGAGTCACCTGTGGAGGACTGCGGACAACAAATTGACATTTACAATTTGCCTTCAATCTCAAGATATGGACAGACCATATTTGAATGATACTATATTTAAATGTATCAAACATTAAACAAAGATCAACATAATAAGTTCAGTGAAACTCATTACTGTGCTAATTATGTTTTACAGCGCACCATAGCTCCCCAGCCCACCCCCCCCCCCAAAAAAACCCCCCACACACAATCAAATTGCTTCATTACCTGTCTTTACTCCTTTCACACTCAAGCTGTGCCTCCAGAAGGACTCGCTGCAGCTCCCCCTGCAGGGCAGAGGAGGCGCTGTCCTGTGGCCCTGCCAGACTCTCCCTGCATGCGACTGACGGCTGCTATCCGCTCGTCCAGCTCTGCCCAGGAGCCTGTGGTATCAACAACACAGTCAGTGTGATCTGTCTGTGGTATCAACAACACAGTCAGTGTGATCTGTCTGTGGTATCAACAACACAGTCAGTGTGATCTGTCTGTGGTATCAACAACACAGTGTGATCTGTCAGGATGCCACGAGCAATCAGCGAGGACGCAGCAGACACTGAGCTTCCACACACATTTAACAGCCAGCCAGGATGGAATCAAATCTAAACTGGCTAATTGCTAATTAATGAGTGCTCCTACTGGCACTTCTCAACACAGCATGTGGGCGTGGCCTATCTGCTTGTTATCTGGGGCAGTGCTTCTTCTCAATCTAACCTAAACTAAACTGAAACAAATTAGATCACGGTCGGACCCCGATTTCATAAGATTTTGAAGCAGGGCCCCTCTATCTCATTCATAAGAGGTTTGCTTTTAGATCATTTATTATAGAAAGTGTGTGTGAAACCCCAGACCAAACATACTCATACATTCTGTCATTTCCCCCTGGGGGGCCTGGACCCCACTTTGAGAACCACTCATTCATATCTTCAGTCATTTTATGGAGTGTTTTGTTTTGAAATAGGTGCTATTAATAACCGCTGGACAATCTCCTGCATTGTGCGTTCTATGCTGAATCTGAGAAGACCCATCATTGGGAAGCAAATTATGACAGTGTGTGTGTGTGTGTGTGTGTGTGTGTGTGTGTGTGTGTGTGTGATTTTCCTCACTACTGTTACCCTATTGCTTTGCAGTGGGGTGGACAGTGGGAGCAGGTGTGTGGTGTCATGTGCTGACAGATGGTGAGAGATGTCAGCACCACAATGGATGTCCTGACATGGCATCAGATCACCTCAGAGGGGCTGCAGGCCAGAGAAGACACAATGACACTGGATGCACACATGAAGCCAAACAGTGCTGACCCAGGCTGACACACAGCATGCTTGACCCAGGCTGACACACAGCATGCTTGACCCAGGCTGACACACAGCATGCTTGACCCAGCCTGACACACAGCATGCTTGACCCAGGCTGACAGCCATTCACCCCCCACCCCACCTCTCTGCCACTCCTGTCATGCTGCCTGTCTCTTTCCCTGGAACACAAATCAACACCTCTCTCTATCCATCCCTCTCCTCTCATCTCTCTCTAATATGGCCTTTTTCTCTGCTTTATAGCACAGTGTCATCATGTTTAGTGGCAGCGGGGACAGTGACATGAGTGAGCAGACAGCTGGATGGGGGGCCCCTGGGGGCCCGGGGGGGATTGAGGGCTGGAGCGGGGGAAATGTTATTTTTCCACAAAGAGAGTTGACATCTCTGCATTGCTGTCTGACTTCTGACTGCAGCACTGCATCAGTTTCAACTGGGCCACTGTCACATGGGCGAGTGCTGGATGCTCAATTCATTTTTACTATAGCCTACCATGTTATGCATCGGCGGTCTAACAGAACACATTTCAGCATTTGTTGATCATTTCCTCCAACCTCTTGTCATCTCTCTTCCATCCTATGTTAAAGACTCTATGGAGTTCATTAATATGATTCAATCTATTCAGCTACCAGACGGAGATTCCTTTTTCCTCTAACTTCTTTTTGTCTGGCTCTGACTTTTACCACCAGGTGTCAGGCACGAGCATGGGGGCTAAAATGGCTCGTAGCTTTGCCTCCTTATACTGTGGACTCATGGAACATGACATCATTTTTAATGAGCATCGCAACCTACATCTACCCTTCATCAGCAACTGGAAGAGGTATATTGATGACATTTTCTTTGTGTGGAAAGGATCTGAAACACAACTGAAGGACTTCCATGATTTTATCAATACCAACAGTCGTCATCTGAAATTCACAATGGAATATGACAGGCATAAGATGAACTTTTTAGACATTCTTGTATACAGAGATGCTAATAATTTGGGCTCCAACCTATACCGTAAAAGTACGGACAGAAACTCCATTCTGCATGGACACTCTTTCCATCCAATTCCACTCAAAAGAAGTCTGCCCATCTCTCAGTTCAACCGCATTCGCCGTATCTGTAGCTCTGATGATGATTTTCAAGCCCAGGCTGCTGACCTAGAAACTCGTTTCCAACAGAGACAGTATAAACATCAATGGGTCACGTCACCGGTTTGAAAATGTATCACAAGCAGAGTGTCTCAGCCACACCAGACCCAGAGCATCTGAATCTAGAGTTAATTGTATAATCCAGTATTCACCCCTTGGCAGGGAATTTCAATCTATTGTTCAAAAATACTGGCACATTATAGAATCTGATCCAGCTCTCAAGTCCCTTGACACACCACCTCGGATCGTCTATAAGAGACCACCTAACTTAAGAAACCTGCTTGTGAGAGCCTACCTCCCACCTCCTACCCAGCCCCACTTTTTACAGTCTATCCCTCATGGTAACTACAGATGCGGCAACTGCACACAGTGTAACTTTACACACAAAGCCACCACTTTTACTCATCCACGTACAGGAAACCCCTTTAACATCAAAGGAGTGATAACATGTAAAAGTAATAATGTCATCTATATGCTCAAATGTCCATGTGGCCTCGCCTACATAGGCAAAACCACCAGACCACTTAGGACCAGAATCTCAGAACACAGATCCAACATCCGTAACAATGACATCAGAAGTCAGTGGCTGTCCACTTCACACAAGCTTCTCACAATGTTTCTTCTCTTAGATATTCTGGCATTGAACTTGTTAAACACCCTGTACGTGGAGGTGACATCAACTCTCTACTACTTAAAAGAGAGGCCTTTTGGATTTTCACCCTGGACAATCGAGCACCAAAAGGGCTGAACGAAGATTTTGACTTGCGGCCATTTTTGTAGTCATTTGTAGTCCTTTTGCAGGTGTGCTTGTAGGTGTGCTTTTGTGTGTGCTAATCTCATTATGTCCACATTGTAATGAATATTGCTCTGTCTAGTATCTCTGTCCTGTGTCATTTTCTTCACAGCTGTGGTATCTTCATATACTTTTTTACTACTACCACAATTTTAAAGTAGTAGAGACCACCTTGTAATAGTTCACATCACACTTTCTTCTTAAATATTACATTTCATTATGACGGTTTATACCTGATAACCCCAGTTTATGTGATATTCAAGTTGTTCTGAAAACGTCCATTATTGTCCTTTGAGACAATTATGTTTTGATATTGCCAGTTGCCATTTGATTATGTGAACAAGTGCACTGTATGTTTAATTATATTTATCACATGATGTGTCAGGTGACCCCTGCGAGGGTACTTAAGGGGTGTGTCCCTACACTACATTTATGTCTGAGGAAGGGCTTTGCCCGAAACGTCACTTTTTTGTGGTCAAATAAATATTTGGGAGCAGCTGCCAGTGTGCGGACTCTATTTTTATTACTTATTTGCACTTCGGTCCTGCACCTGGTTTTAACCCCTCACTGGATGTGCGTGCCTTTTTTGTACTTTTTATGCATGGATTTTTAACCATCTCATATGTGCAATGAGCACACAGCACACTGGAGCTATAGAGAGGCAAAGTGGAACGTCACTTCCTGCTTCAGCACTGTACCAGAGATTTTCATTCGCCATTTATTTTCCCATAGACATTTCGTAAAATGCTTATAAAATAGTTGTACTTCGTCGAACCAAACAGTTCAGCTAACGCTATAATCGGGAGAGACCATAGAACATTTCACTCGGACCAAAACTTAAAAAAACATCGAAAAAATATTTTCTTTAAACCCGCAATGTTTTGGTCCCAGTGAAATGTTATGCGATCTCTCCTGTTTCTAAATATATCTGTACCGTTCGGTTTGAACCAGTAAAACTATTTTTATACGCATTTATGAAATGTGGATGGGAAAATAAATGGCGGATGAAAATCTCTGGTACAGTGCTGAAGCAGGAAGTAGGCGGTCACTTTGCCTCTCTATAGACCCCTTATACGACTACGTCACACTGACATCACGCAGCGTCGATGCGCAAGACGGAGGCAGAAAGACAGACTCCGCGCAGCCCTGTCAAGTAGTTTTCCAGTGGCTGGGAAACTATTCGAGCAAGACATGTCTTCGTGTTGTCCAGTGCGATGCCAAAATAGGAAAGCTATTGTAGCAGAGTATTCGGGTCCGCCTATTCACACTTGGTTAATAAAATAATAAACGATAGAGCCAGGCTGTAACGTTATAACAAGCTTCTCCCCACATATCCTGTTCTATGCAACTCGAGGGAACATACACAGCCTCGCACACACGCAATAGAACACAACACAACACTGAACAGTCTCTTACACTATCAACAAAGCAAGGACTAAAGTTTTACCGAATCCCGTCAACTCATACTGCTTTTAATGCTAACCGTAGGTGTCTTTGGTTGCAAGCCGAAAGAGGAAATCGTTAAAAATGCCCGACTTTGCAGTGCTCGCTCATTTCATATCAGGTAAGCTGTAGGCTGCTAGTAACAGCCACATCGCTCGGTTAGTTAACAACCAAGTAACGTTAAATAATGTCATTATTGAGTTGAACTGATTGGAACGAGGACATCATTAAAAATGCCCGACTTTGTAGTGCTCTTCATAATCAGGTAAGCTGCCTGAAGCTGTAGGCTGCTCAGCCACATCGCTCGGTTAATTAACGACCAAGTAACGTTACATAATGTCATTATTGAGTTGTGTGCATTATCAACATAACAATATATCTTTGCAAGTTACAGAATAATTATCTACGCTATCCCCAGTTATAAAGGAATGCACGATATGTATTGCTGGCCACTAGGCTTGGCCAATTGACAGCGCCAGTGCGTATGGGTCTGTAAGACATATCCCATTAACCAACGTTAATTTCGATGCATAACATTGCTTATCACTAGGCGATAAGCTGTTGTAGTAAGCAGAGAACTGCATTTTAAAACTAAAATCTAACTGTGTGTCGCAGATGGGCACAGAGCAGTCCTGACAGCGGGGCTTTTACACAGTTCTCTGTGTCTGTCAATGCTGGGCTCATGGCTTTTTGCCTACACGATGCGCGCGCAGCTCCAATGTTGACAGCTGTATAAGGGGTCTATATGCTTCAGGAAATCTCTGCAGCTTAATTGGCTTACAGAGATATGAAAAGGTGAGCCATCATGGTATCTGTTAGGCTACATAACAGATACAAAGGTCCCGACAGCCCGCAATGCCGATAGCCCACAAGCAGAACCAGCTGAGCGAGGCGGGGTGTAGCGTGTCGGGGGACCGGCTGGAGCTAACCTCTCCCAGCCCCCACACCTAAACCTAACCTCTCCCACCCCCCACGCCTAAACCTAACCTCCCGCAGACCCTAACCCTAAACCTAACCTCTCCCACACCCCACGCCTAAACCTAACCTCCCACAGACCCTAACCGTAAACCTAACCTCTCCCACCCCACCCCCCACGCCTAAACCTCCCGCAGACCCGAACCCTAAACTTAACCACCTCTCCCACCCCCCACGCCTAAACCTAACCTCCCGCAGACCCGAACCCTAAACCTAACCAACTCTCCCACCCCCCACGCCTAAACCTAACCTCCCGCAGACCCGAACCCTAAACCTAACCACCTCTCCCATCCCCCACGCCTAAACCTAACCTCCCGCAGACCCTAACCCTAAACCTAACCTCTCCCACCCCCCACGCCTAAACCTAACGTTAGCATTGCGGGCTGTCGGCAGTAGGCTGTAGAGTCTAACACACTACAGTTCTTCCATTTCAGTTGTTTTTCAGCACAACTTATATATCCTTCACTTCAGCTGTTAATTGCTTTCTGTGAGGGCTCTTGAGTTACAGGTAGCATTTCTACATGTTACAGTAACCTCACGTTTTGGAGCTTTGACCATGTTTAGCCATATATATGAGATCTGTTATGAATGTTATGTTATGATAGTAGGTCCCCTATAAACAACTTCACATCCACCATGTCAGTAAATTGTCACATATAGCCTAGTCTTTATTTAACATGCAAGAAATACAGCAACATTATTTATTCCACCACAAAAGGTAACTTTTCAGGAACATGTAACCATGGTGCCGCAGTATGGCATTCATGGTGAGGGGAACTTAATCCTGTGGCTAATGTATGGAAACAGGGAGGTTGTCAGCTTTGTAACAGTATATTTATTTATCCATTTTGTAGAGCTGAGTTGGGCACGGAGGTGTTTTTTTAATATTAGTTGTGTCTCTCTAATATGATGGCTTGCATCCAGTAAACAGTTTGACTTGCAGATAGGGCAGTGTTTGTCTTAGCATGATGCAATAGGCTTATCTAACCATCACATTTAGTACTTTATCTCTGGGGGAATTTCCACAAACACGAGGCTTCAGTACTAGTCAGACTTCATGTCCTGTTTGAGTTAGACTTCCTGTCCATTTCAACAGAGGATAAATGTTACAGACCAGTCGCTCAAACACCTTCATGACAGTTAAATCAACAGGCTTGTAATCATTCAGGCATCAGGCTGTAGCATTAGACTTCTACTCTATCTGCCTGGTGTAATGTGGTACTGTGTCGGGTTCCTCACAGCTTTAATCAGAGGGTCAGGGGGACTCATGGTTGTGCACCCCGCTAAAGCTCAGAACCAAACATCCTTTTGTTATTGTTGTTGTTTTGCTTTGTTTTGTTGAATTAGCGTTAGCTGTGTCTCTCTAATATGATACACTGGTTTGCAGTAAACACTTTCATTTGCAGATAGGGCAGTGTTTGCCTTAGCATCCAATATCTAATCATCACATTTAGTAATTTATCTCTGGGGGAATTTCCACCAACACGAGGCTTCAGTACTCGGTTCCCACCCTACTCTGCCTCTGATTTGTGGTTGAGATTGATCTGAGGGTAAGCCAATCAGAGGCGGAGTAGAAGTGACATCTCACATTGCGTTTTTTTTATTCAACAGTTTAAACCTTGTGTCAATGTTTAAAATGTGTCCATTTGAGAATAAAATGAAATAAAATGTATTTTATGTATTTAAAATACATAAAATACAAGATCTGAAAGTATTTTGATACAAATTACATCTTATTTTTCTCGGTCCAGCCAAATACAAATTACAAAATACACAAATGTATTTTAAATACGTATTTTAAATACATGTATTTAAAATACTGCCCATCTCTGAGTGCTGTCATTTCCTGCTTCATTCTGAAGAAGGTCCTGAGACCGAAATGTCAAAAATAAACTACTGGGAAATTCCAACAGCAGTGTGCGGACTCTACTTTTTATACAAAATTAGCACCAGCTATAAGCCAATGACAGTGGTGCAGTGGTAGCGCTGTCGCCTCACAGCAAGAAGGTCCTGGGTTCGATTCCCAGTCCACCTGGGATGCTGTGGCACAGAGGGATGTGTCCCCTCATGTCTTCGGTATAGAGCCCAGGTGGGCTATCTCGTCAAAAGGGCCTTTCTGTGTGGAGTTTGCATGTTGTTCTCCCCGTGCTCCCCTGAGGTTCCTCCAATATGAACCCCCCGCACATTAAGAACATGCATGAAGTTCACCGCCTGACCGACAACAATGAAGATGCTCACTGCTCCAGGCTGCTCCTCAGAGGAAGGATGTGCCTTGTCTGGGTTAAACAAGCAGAGACTGAACGTCACCGGCCATCGTTAGCATGGTTGTGTTTGGCTGCATGCATGTGTTGTGTGACAAAATAAAGACAGGTTGTTCCATCTGGTTTAATCTCATCTTTAACTAATCATTGGTGATGAATGCTGGTTGGGGGCCCCAGGGATTTTTTTTGCCTATATTAGGGCCCCAACAGACTCTAGAATCACCACCAGGATATGCAGCCTGCTGAGTTGGCTGGGTATCTGCTCTCTGCTTGGGCAAGTCATGATCACATAAAAAGTTGTGAAATCGACACAAACTCATGCAGACTTATTTTAGTTTCTACACTTTACTACTTTATTAATATACTTTCTACTTTAGTTTCTTCTGAGCCACAGTGTCACCAAAACACATCAGTAAAGATATCCCTGTGACCTCAGAGAGTAATCATGGATGACACAGATGTGCTATGGGTACTGAGAGCCAGGATGGAAAAGGTACGGACATTGTTTCTTTTTAAACATGGAGGATTTTTAGTAAAAGTATAACCTACCAGAAGAAGATGGACATGATGAAATCAAACATCATCATTTCTCTTATTATAGGATGTGCATGTCACATCTGACAAGTCCTTCCAAAGAAGCTGTCACCTGCAGAAGAAGAAGAGGTAAGGCTTTAGAATACAGCCCGCAAATAAGCATGTACTTTTAGTATAACTACGGGGTACAAGGAGTGTAGTTATAGTATAACTACGGGGTACAAGGAGTGTAGTTATAGTATAACTACGGGGTACAAGGAGTGTAGTTATAGTATAACTACGGGGTACAAGGAGTGTAGTTATAGTATAACTACGGGGTACAAGGAGTGTAGTTATAGTATAACTACGGGGTACAAGGAGTGTAGTTATAGTATAACTACGGGGTACAAGGAGTGTAGTTATAGTATAACAACGGGGTTTAAGGAGTGTAGTTATAGTATAACTACGGGGTACAAGGAGTGTAGTTATAGTATAACTACGGGGTACAAGGAGTGTAGTTATAGTATAACTACGGGGTACAAGGAGTGTAGTTATAGTATAACTATGGGGTACAAGGAGTGAATTTAGACTTTAACTAGAGGGTAACAAGATCTGTACTTATAGTATAACTACGGGGTACCACACTGTAGTTATAGTATAACTATGGGGTACAAGGAGTGTAGTAATAGTATAACTACGGGGTACAAGGAGTGTAGTTATAGTATAACTACGGGGTACAAGGAGTGTAGTTATAGTATAACTACAGGGTACAAGGAGTGAATTTAGACTTTAACTAGAGGGTAACAAGATCTGTACTTATAGTATAACTACGGGGTACAAGGAGTGTAGTTATAGTATAGCTACAGGGGACAAGGAGTGTAGTTATAGTATCATCATGCTATATATCTCCCTCTTTGCTCTGAATGAGTGAGAAAAGGAGAAAATACTGAATAATTTTAATAAGTTTAAGAAGGCAAGCATGCATAAACTTCAGGTTGCCTATAATGACTGCATGCGCATCTTGCTGAAAAAGCCCAGGTGGAGCAGTGCTAGTGACCTGTTCTGTAAGGCGGGGGTGGCCACTTTCCAGGCGCTCCTGAGAAATCTGAGGTACAGGTTAATCTGTAGATTGAACGTGTCTCAGAATGTTATTATTAAGTTGCTCACTGATCCTGGGCTAAGCACTGTGAGATACCAGTCACATATGTGGAAACTCTGGTATGACTCTCTTTTATAATGTACTTTTGTTCTTTTATTGTGCTCTTATGTGCTTTTTGTAATTGTGTATGTGACATCTATGGACCAAGCGTCTGCCAATAAAGGTTTGATTGATTGATTGATTGATTGATTGATTGATTGTTTGATTGATTGATTGAATTACATCACAACAGTATCGTAATGTTAATTAAAAATTAGATATTCCTCTAAATATGGCTAAAAAAGGTAAAAAAATAAAAAAAATAAAAAAGATGAAATGATATATTACTCTAAATATGGCTAAAAAGGGGGGGGGGGGACTTAATTTTTTTCCGGCGGCTGGTTTCCCCTTGACATGTCTGGACCTCCCCAATTTCGAAACCCTGGATACGGGCCTGGGTGGGGGTGGTTGTCTTCACACTATAACTGCAGAAGGTTGGCTATCTGGCTGCAGATGAAGGAGGAGCGGACCTTGTCAGTTGCAACACTTTCAGGTTGTGATCCAGCAGCTTTCGAAACTTACAGGTATCTTTTATTATTTAGCATACAAGACATTTCATGTGGTCACTTCTTAGAACACATTTTTTTAGACACACTGACATGTAGTTTGTTCTATTTTTACCTGTTTTAGTCCTGCTGTATGCCTGTTTAATTCATTCATCAATTCCGCTTTTAATGAATGCCTAATTCATTATTAGTTATTGTTATTTGTAGTATTAACAGTAGTGAATAGCATGATTTCTGTTCAGCCGAGGGGCCGCATGCTCCCTTTATGATTTAATATCCGACGTCTCTCAGATATAAAACTAACCTTTACATTTACATTTTATATTATATTGTATGTAATATTATACTAGGCATCTCGCGCGTGAGCTCAATGCTCGTAGCTCGGCTGCAGAAGGTTTCAGCCTGATCACACGTAAAACGGCATAGCTGTGGCCGAACACAGAACTCGAAACAAAGTCCACATACTACATTTTAATAGATTATATTATATATTATTTTCTTTTATATTGTATTATATTATATTCATGATGATTCTTTAATTTGCGATAGATAGCATTGCACCTCAGTAAAACAACTTTTGTTTCTTCTTCCTCATGTCTCAAGTTTCTTCCACAAGAACACTGTATTAGAAAGTGCCTCGATACCAAGCTTCTTCTGTGGTTTTATCAACTATGTTATCTATTGTTGACAAGTTTATGTGAACTTTATGTCTCCTCAACAATTTGGGGAGCACTATGTCTCTGGTAGTAGTATCAGTGGTGGTAGTAAGAGAAGTGTTGAGTAGAGGCTAAACCCTCCTATGCCGCCCAATGATTGCATGCGAGACTCCGGCTCTTTTAACAGATGTTTACTTTCACTTAAACACCGTAGAACTGAAAATACATACAGACAGATACAATATTGAAGCGATCCGCTCCCGGGACCGTTACGTGAGGAAGAGAGGAGGCAACAGGCTTCGGTACAGGCTTTTTATTCACAGTTAGTTAACACTACAACTCTCGGCGGTTGTCACGCTCTAGCTAGCTACCGGCTTCCTAGCTTATCCAGACTGACGCAGGCATGCACAGACCGACAGGAAGAGGAAGTTTCCGCACTCATCCCCTTCCCCCCAGGAACCACCCTCCACATCAGTTCCTACCTAAACCCAGAGTCGCCACATTATCCCCTCTCAACAAGAGCCAGCTCCCACGCTGGCACCCACATTCATACACATCCCCTGTACCAAAACAACAATACCCCAATAACACTTTTCCCCCCCTTTTTTTTTTTTTTTTTTTTACTAGTAAGGCACATAGTCCCGGTCCCGGTCTGGAGGCCTTCTCTGCCTCTGCGGCCTCCTCGACCCTGTGGGCCCACCTTGGAGGGCAGCAGGGAGAGGACTAAAGGGGCTAACACTCTCTGTCCTGGGGGATTCCACCACAACATCTCTCTGCGTGAGTGTTGGGCGGACAGCGTCCGTGGTGGGAAGACAATCCCCCCGGTAAGGGGCCAGCCGGTCCCTGTGAAGCACCACCACCCTCCCCCCGAGTGGCATTTGGACCCTGTACACCACCTCCCCCAACCTTTCCAACAGCTTACATGGGCCCACCCAGTGACTGTCCAGCTTGGGGCACCGACCCTTCTTCCTCCTAGGGCTATAGACCCAGACCAGCTCCCCGGCCTGGAACTGCCTTCCCCTGACCCTCACATCATAGTTCCTCTTCTGCCTCCTACCCGCTTTCTCCTGCTGATCCCGGGCAAAGTTGTGGGCGGACTCCAACCGATCCTGGAGTCTCCTGGCGTACTCTCTTCCCGGAGGCGCGTCGGGTGTGTCCGGGGGTTTGCCAAACGCTATTTCCGCTGGCGTCCGCAGTTCCCGTCCCAACATGAGCAGAGCTGGGGTGCAGGAGGTGGACTCTTGGACAGCAGACCTGTAGGCCATGAGGATGAGGGGGAGGTGCGTGTCCCAGTCCCGCTGGTGTTCTTCGGTGAGGATGGCCAACTGTTTTCCCAGAGTCCTATTGAATCTTTCTACAAGGCCGTCACTCTGGGGGTGTAGCGCCGTGGTCCGCGTCTTGTTGATGTTCAGTCGTTCGCACATGGTGGCGAACACGCGTGACTCAAAGTTCCTCCCTTGGTCACTGTGGAGGGTCTCCGGCGCCCCGAACCTGCTGAACATGCCCCCCACCAGTGCGTTGACCACCGTTCCAGCCTCCTGATCTGGCAGCGCGTATGCTTCCGGCCATTTTGTAAAATAGTCCATGGCTGCCAGGACGTATCGATTCCCTTTTTCAGTGCATGGTAACGGTCCCATCACGTCCACCGCCACCCTCTCCATGGGGGCTCCCACCGCTAGTTGTTGGAGCGGGGCGTGAGACTGACCTAGTGGACCCTTGTAGGCCGAGCACAGATCACAGCGGCGGCAAAAGTCCTCTATGTCTCTCCTCATTTGCCCCCAGTAGAAACCCTGTCGAAGGCGGCGGAGGGTTTTATTGACTCCAAAGTGTCCAGCCCCCGCGGTGCCATGGCAGCTCTTGAACACCTCCTCCCTCAATGCTTTCTCCCGTCGCTGGCTCCTTCCAGGACCTCAGCAGCACCCCGTCGCTCAGTCGCAGGGCCCCAAACTCCGACCACAGCCCTTTGGTTGTGGCGGTGGCCCCTGCCACCTCTCCCCAGGGCGGCTTCTGGCCGTTCTCTACCCACTGCAGGACTGGCCACAACTCCACGTCTCGCTCCTGATGGGCTCTCCAATCCGCCGCTTCAGCCATCCGCAGCCCCCTGCACACCGGCCCGTTTCCCGTGTGGTTGGGACATATTCTCGCATCCTCCTGGAGCTCTCTCTCCCTCGCTTCTCTCTTCTCGCAGTACTGACAACCCCCTTCAGTGCAGGGGCGTCGTGACAGGGCGTCTGCGTTGATATGGCGTGCTCCGGCCCTGTGCTCGATGGTGAAGTTGTAGTCCGCTAGCTTTTCCAGCCAGCGACACACCTGCCCCTCTGGTTGTCGGAAGGACCACAGCCACTGCAAGGCTGAGTGGTCAGTCCTGATGGTGAATTGAGGCAGACCCAGGAGGTAGTAACGGAAGTGCTGTAGTGCCTCCACGACGGCGAGGAGCTCCCAGCGGGTGACGCAGTAGTTCCGCTCCGCTTTATCGAACGTTTTGCTGAAGTACGCCACCACTCTCTCCCCGTCTGGCCCCACCTGGGACAGCACGGCTCCCATACCCCCGTTGCTGGCGTCAGTGTCTAGTAGGAACGGCAAGGTGCGGTGTGGTGCTCTGAGCACAGGGGCCTCCGTCAGCGCCTTCTTGAGGGAGTCGAACGCCTGCTGGCATTCTGACGTCCAGTGGAAGTCGGTGTTCTTTTCTTTCAGCCGGAACAGGGGCTCGGCGATTTTAGAAAATCCCTTTACGAATCTGCTATAGTATGAGGCGAGCCCCACGAAGCTCTCGAGCTGTCCCTTGTCCCCGGGGGTGGGCCACTCCCCTACCGCCCGTGTCTTCTCCTTTAGTGTGCGGATGCCCCCTGCGCCAATGCCGTGCCCCAGGAACTCCACCTCTCGCTTCATGAAGTGGCACTTATCTGGGTGTAATTTCAGGCCCGCCCCCGCGATCTTCTCCAGCACCCTCCGTAACGCCTCCAGTGCTGCCCGGAACGAGCTACCGTGTGCCAATATGTCATCCAAGTAGATGACACATTCTCTCTGGGGAATCTCCCCCAGCAGTTTCTCCATCAGTCTTTCAAACGTTGCTGGGGCGTTGCACAGCCCGAAAGGGAGGACTCGAAACTGCCACAGCCCTCTCTCAGTGCAGAAGGCAGTTTTCGGCTTGGCTTCATTACTGAGGGGCACCTGCCAGTAGCCACTGCGCAGGTCTAGTGAGGAAAACCAGGAGGAGTCCCCCACCACATCTAGCAGTTCATCAATGATGGGCAACGGGTACGTGTCTTTCTTCGTCACTTTGTTCAGTGACCTATAGTCCACGCAGAACCTCATTTTGGAGCCCTGTTTCTTTTTTACCATCACCACCCCTGATGCCCACGGGCTGTCGGACGGCTCGATGATCCCCCCTCGCAGCATTTCCTCAATGGCCTCATTCACTGCTTCCTTATATGCTGCCGGGAGTCGACGGGGACGTGATCTGATGGGATACGCCCCCTCAGTATCTATCTGGTGCTGCACGAGGTGTGTACAGCCCAGCTCCTCGTCCGAAAGGGCGAAACTCTCCTTAAACTCTAACAGCAACTCTAACAGCTCCTCCTGCTCCTCGGGCTCTAACCCGCTACGGTTGCGTTCCCACATTTCTCTTATCGCCGCCACCCTCTCTTCCCCCCCGCTCGTCTTTGGCGTCTCTATCGACGGGGGTCCCAGTGGCGTAAAGGGGGCTGCCGTTGCCGACAGGGGCTGGCTAGTGGCCGGGGGAAGGGGCTGATTGTCGGGGGAGGGGTTGAGGGGGAGTGAGGCTGGTGGCTCGGGGGCATAGCCCTGCGGGATGCTAGGGCCGGTGGGGGAGGAGCTATCACTGATGGACAGGAAAACTGCGGCGTCCCCGCATGTCTCCATAGCTCTCACCGTGAGTGGGTCTGTTCTCGGGGCTTGTGGGAGGGGCATTAACTTGTCTGTGGGGCCGCCAGGGAAACACAGGGTGTTTTCCCCTCGGTTCATTATGCAGCGAGTAAACTTAAGAAAGTCTAAACCCAGTATGCAGCGCTCCTGCACATCTGCTACCCATACCTGGAAACTCACTGACAGTCCCCCCACATTTATCGTGACCCTCGCCCTCCCCTTCATGGGAGCCCTTCACCGGTCACTGTCCGCAGTTCCTTCACTGTAGACTCCAACTGCACTCCCACTGGAACGAGCTCAGGTCTCAGTATCGTTGCAGTGCACATGCTGCACCCCCGCCAGGCTGACAGGGACGTAGCAGGACCCCAGAAATTTCCCCACCCTTGTCCACCCCACCACCATGTCCGATTCGGCGTTGCTCTCCGCTCCGGGGGAAAACGGAGCCTCACTCCCCCAGCTGTGCCATCGGGCACCTTCTGCCGATGATCGGGCAGCATGGGACATGATGCCGGGGGTCCGCTCCGTCCCTTCTACACGAACCCCGCGCCGTTTCCCCGCCCCCTCCCTCACCTGCGGCATTCCCTTGCCAGATGTCCGGGGCGGTCACACTCCCAACAGCGCCTCACTTCCCTTTGCGGTGGTGTTGCACTGGGCGGAGATTGTAGCGTCACAGCCCGTATCAGCTCGGTCATCTGTTCTGTCAGCTTGTTCGCCCATGCTGGTTCGTCCTGGGCCGGGTTGTACTCCACTGTAGCCCTCACGGTGGGGTTGCCCCCCCCCCGCGCTGTCCTCCACGGCCGCCGCCCCCACGATCTCTCTCTCTGATGCCAGCGTCCTTGGGCGTGCCAGCTCGGTCTGGGCGCGCAGCCAAGGCGGGGTCAAAGCTCGGACAAACTGATCCCTGGCGAGTGCACTCTGCACCTCTGGTGACATTTCAGTATATGCCCTTCTTGATAGAGTCTCAATGTCATTAGCCAAAACACGCAGTGACTCGCCAGGCTGTCGGCGTCTGTTGCTCAGTTCGGCGCGTTGTATACTCGGCAGCTCACAACGCCCGAATCTCCTCTGCAGGGCCCCAACCAGTGCTCCATAGTCACCTCTTTCCCTTGGGCTTAGCATTAGCAAGCATGATGAGGCATCCGCTAGGCACCTAGCTAGCTTCATTCCTTTCTCTTGCTTTGTCCAGCCCTCATCAGCCGCTATCAGTTCGAATTGGGCCTGAAACGCCTCCCAACTATGTTCACCGGTGTACCTCTGTGTCTTGGCGGGGGCCCACCCGCTGTTCCTCGCTGGCGCCTGCTGCCCATGATCTCCCCCGGTCTCCGCTGCTCCACGCACGGGCCCCCGTCCGCCCGCGGGGTCCGGCTCGGCGCTGAGTGCTGCCCGCTCGAAATCCTCCATCATCCGTCTGTATTCCTCCTTCGCCCGTCTGTATTCCCCCTTTATGCTCGCCAGCGTATCCTTCCCCACGGACACCGAGGTTGCAGCCTCTTCCCTCTCCTTCTTAATCTTCGGTTTGGCTTCGTTCCCCTCCATCTCCCTCTCCTTTGTTTTTTTTTTAACGTTACCGCACGAGCAAGCGGCAAAGTTCGTAAATCCCACTTCTGGACACCAATGAAGCGATCCGCTCCCGGGAGCGTTACGTGAGGAAGAGAGGAGGCAACAGGCTTCGGTACAGGCTTTTTATTCACAGTTAGTTAACACTACAACTCTCGGCGGTTGTCACGCTCTAGCTAGCTACCGGCTTCCTAGCTTATCCAGACTGACGCAGGCATGCGCAGACCGACAGGAAGAGGAAGTTTCCGCACTCATCCCCTTCCCCCCAGGAACCACCCTCCACATCAGTTCCTACCTAAACCCAGAGTCGCCACAATATCATCAGTTCTTACATTCTTACAAAGCTTACATGACTTCTTACTGTAAACAATAGACAGAGAAAACAGACTAATAATTACCACTTTGCCTGCTTGTCAACCAATGGCGGGGGTAACTTGGTCCTGGCTAACTTAATCCTCCTGAGAGAATATTCTGTCCAAGATATAGCAGTAAAAACAGTCAGTTACTTCACAGTCTTATATTCAATATTATGCACTCTTGTAAACACAGTCTTACAGTTACTTACAGTCTTATCTTCAATATGCACTCTTATGTGTAATTGTGGTGACTGAAAACGAATGGTAGCCGTGTTTTCTGTCTTCTGTGAGCTGTGCAACACACGATGGAAGCTAGAGCAGGGTGCCGTCAATCAGTTCGTTTGACGATAGTGTCGCAAAATGACAGAGAGAGAGCATTTACTGGAAACGGAAACTTAACAGAAAAGTAACGAGTGCCCCCTCACGTGGCCAATGGCTGCAGTTACAAACCCTCCACCGTTCCCTGACCTACTGTCCCCAACAACAGGTCTCACACTGAAGAAAGGACACTTTGTACATGTACAACAACACCACCTTAGAGTATGACAACTCAGACTTTGAGACTCTTCTCAACCGCTGTACATGGTTCGTCATCTCTGTCGGCCTTCCTTTGACCTTGCTGGCCATCTATGCTCTGGTTTCCCAGGTGAGATAATTATGATTAAGATGTATTATTGTGTACTTGTGTACATCCCTAGCTGAAACCCTATTGTTTTTGTGCTGGTTTATTTATGTGGTAAAACTGTGGGACTATAAGTTATAAATCAGAAAGATACGCACAACCAGTTGCATAAGTCACGTCTCTCCCGCCAGTCCATGTTGTTGATGGTGTGACGTATAATGTGCGACACGAGATATCTAGTCGATTGACACAAATTTGTTGTGTTCACCACCATTCATATTTTACCCAGAGAAAGGCAGGAAGTGACGTTCACTTTGGCTCTCTATAAACCAGACCGGCAGATTATTTTTTCTTTTTTTACTAACAACACAGCAACTCTTTGGCAAATAAAAACATTTTAAATAGTTTGTTTGAAGTGTTACTTGTACAGTTTTTTTCCTATGTTTCCCTGTAACGCGACACTGTTCTGGTCTATAGGGATAAAAAGGTCATAGAGTCTGGGTTCGATGGGCGGGTAGGGGGGGAGTGGCTAGGTGTATCTGGGTGGTGTGAGGGGGTGTGGTCAGGAAAGGGGCGGGGCTAGGGAAAAGCGGGAATAGCTACAGTAAGGACAGGAAGGTCGGAGAGTCAGGATTGGAGGGGTGGGTCTGTAGTGGGAGTGGCTGGGGGGATGTGGGTGGGTCAGGGTTCTGATCCGACTCCCAACATTTGCATAATAGCAGACTGGAGTATTGGCCTTGGCGGAGGTCTGCACTCTCCCAGTGTACTTCTAGTTTACTTATTAATTTATCTCTTATAATTGATTCATTCAAATTAGTCTCAGTTCATTCAGTTCTTTCTACCTCTGTTCCTGTAGGTGCGAGGAGGCCAGCTTGCTCCGGTCCATGTCATCAACCTCCTCATCTCTGATCTCATCCAGTTCTGTTGCTTGGCAGTCTTGATGGTGGCAGACCCCAGGGGAGACACCGATCATTTCTCTCGTTTTATCTATGAGTTTGGGGTGTTGGCCAGTGGTGGCTTCATGGTGTGTGTGGCCATGGAAAGGTAACTAACCATCTGTTTGTGTGTTTAAAGCATCCATCTATCTATCTATCTATCTATCTATCTATCTATCTATCTATCTATCTATCTATCTATCTATCTATCTATCTATCTATCTATCTATCTATCTATCTAGCTATGTATGTATCTATCTATCTATCTATCTACAGTATCAATCTATCTATCTACAGTATCTATCTATCTATCTACAGTATCTATCTTTCTATCTATCCATCCACAATGTCTGAATTTGGGTTCAGCAGGATCATCTTCATGAACGTTAATCACTGTTATGCCTTTTGAAGCATTTTCTATAAACCAAAAGTCATACAAGTTATAACGTTTGTGAAGATTATCCTGCTGAACCCAAATTCGCTCTCCCATAAACCTTTGTAATCCACAGACCTTATTTTATGCATTTAAGTGAAATCCCCATTCTAAAACCCCATTCACTTTTCCCCTGATGAACCCAAGCGCTACTTCTGGACTCATCCGTGCGGTGCTCTATAGAACCATGACTATGAGTGATATAACAGTACGGAAGCCCCAAATAGACAAAAAGGGCAGCAGGCATTTCAATCATCCAGACAGCCAGAAAATATAGAAAACATAAACATTATATCTAGCTAAAGGGGTCCTGTCTCCTCGCGTGACCGTAACACTATCTGTCTGTCTGTCTGTCTATTATCTATCTGTTACAGGTATTTGGTCATCGCCTGTCCACTGTGGTACCGCTGCAGACGCACCATCAAGTTCTCTCTGGTGGTCTCCTCCATTACCTGTGCCTTCTACATCATCTTCATCATTGCCAACACTCTTATGATGCAATCAATAATTGCCCTCTGCATCGTCCTCTTCCTCCCCTTCCCCCTGCTCATCTTCTTCCTGGCTGGGACCCTCAAAGCTCTGTCTGCTTCCTCTGTCCTCCCTGAGGAGAAACGACGTATCGTAGGAGTTTTGGTTCTGGTGCTGCTTAACTACACACTGCTGTTCCTGCCAATGATCATTTGGCTCGTGTCAGTAGCAAGTTCGAATTTCCCCATTGTCGATCGTAACCTGTGTCGCATCTTCCTCCACTTCAGTCCTCTTGTGGACTTGGTTCTGTATGTTTTCATGAGGAAAGGAGCCGTAGACAAGCTGCTGGCCTGCCTGTGTCAGTGCAGGATGATCAGAGAGCAAGAGCAGGATCAGACCACACCACAACATATAGAGGACCATCTCTGTGTAGGAAGAGGAGGAGAGGAGGAGAGAAGAGGGAGGGGGAGAGATGGCAGGAAAAGACAAGGTGAAGAGAAGAGATGGGAGGAGCATTCCACCACAGAGTAGAGTCACTGATAACTGTTAGGAATGTGACACCTGAGCGTAGAGTTATCCTATGTCCACACGGACACAGATATTTCTGAAAAAACAAATTCTCCATTTATTAAAAATAAAAAACGTCCACATTAATGTGTTTTAGAATACCTCCCTATCCACATGACAATGTGAAGATGATTCAAAAGGCCATCATTTCCTATAAATAGCAGGGTCCGGGGGGGAAAGCAGCGCTGACTTGTGAGAAGTGAGCGTACTGTAGATGTGATCCACTCCAGGTGAAATATTTGATACTCTGCATGTCCAACCGTTGGGGTGAGTGTGGAATCCACACCCTGTGATAAGAAATAATACTGTTTTAATCCTTTTTGTGTTCTCATGTGGACAGAGAGTTTTTTCTAAAACACCGTTGGTGTGGACAGGATTTATTTTTATTTAATTTTTTTGGTGAAAATGGAGCTTCTTCCATCAGGCTCTGAGCCATGCTAAGATAAAGCTACGCCCATTCTTCCGCATTACTGCTTATGTGTTTAATTATTGCTCACACATGTTTTATTTTATCTTGTAAACTACATTTGCGTGTTTGTAAATCTACAGTGTATAGCCAATCAAGTGCATAATTGTTATTACTGTTGGAATTTATTATTGATATTATTATTATTATCATTATTATAGCCAATCAAGTGCATAATTGTTACTACTGTTGGAATTTATTATTGATATTATCATTATTATTGTTATTATTATCATCATCATCATCGTCATTATTATTATTATTAATAATAAAATGAAGCTTGGTCAGATACATTTCTTCTTGTTCATTGGAATGGTTTTAGCATCGTAAACATCAGCACAGTTACTAAGCTGAATTCTATCAGTATTATCCTGTTAGCCTGGGTAAACCCAGCCTCCACGTGACCTGCTCTCAGACTTGCTCTCAGTCACTACTGAAATTGGAACAAGTTTGGCTAATCCAACATGATTTGCTGTCCTTTTGGTGCACTTTCACACCAACCCGCTCCAGGCGTAGAAATTGTCCCTTCTCGAGTGGTTTGCAGCTGCCTAACTTGCCTTTAAAAGGAAGGGTTTGCTTACAAAACCTGCAAAAATCGTTCACATTGGTGGTAGCCATCGCGTGCTAGCAGTACTGAATGTCTATTGTTAGCTCATTTGCTAAAAATACAGGGCGCAGAGTGATGACGCCATCTGTTGCACTGCGGACGTGCTCTGTGTGCTAAGCTGGTTGGCTGATGGAGTGGTCTATCAAGGGAGGTACACCCGCCCCTCCCCGACGGCAGAAATCCATCTGAATGGGCCGTCTTCCAGACTGTAGTGACTGCAGGTCTGAGAGCAGGTCACGTGGAGGCTGGGTTTACCCAGGCTATTATCCTGAGAGCAGGTCACGTGGAGGCTGGGTTTACCCAGGCTATTATCCTGAGAGCAGGTCACGTGGAGGCTGGGTTTACCCAGGCTATTATCCTGAGAGCAGGTCACGTGGAGGCTGGGTTTACCCAGGCTATTATCCTGAGAGCAGGTCACGTGGAGGCTGGGTTTACCTGTAGCCTCTTGGGAAAAAAAGTATAATTACAGTAATGCGTTACTCTACTGCCCAACACTGAACAGCACATATGACGTCAAAATACAACAAAGCAAATGATGTAATGTTGGACAGAGATAAACCTACTGGAAGTGTGTGTTAATGTGTTGACCAGTTAAAAACATGAAATTGAGTGGATTCCATCATAGCCAAATACCTTTGGGTGGTTCATGCTTGCTGCATCACCCTTTCACCTACACTATTACCTGAACAACATGGACCTTTAATCTCATCTTTAACTAATCATTGGTGATTAATGCTGGTTGGCCCCCAGGGATTTTTTTTGCCTATATTAGGGCCCCAACAGACTCTAGAATCACCACCAGGATATGCAGCCTGCTGAGTTGGCTGGGTATCTGCTCTCTGCTTGGGCAAGTCATGATCACATAAAAAGTTGTGAAATCGACACAAACTCATGTAGACTTATTTTAGTTTCTACGCTTTACTACTTTATTAATATACTTTCTACTTTAGTTCCTTCTGAGCCACAGTGTCACCAAAACACATCAGTAAAGATATCCCTGTGACCTCAGAGAGTAATCATGGATGATACAGATGTGCTATGGGTACTGAGAGCCAGGATGGAAAAGGTACGGACATTGTTTCTTTTTAAACATGGAGGATTTTTAGTAAAAGCATAACCTACCAGATGAAGATGGACATGGTGAAATCAAACATCATCATTTCTCTTATTATAGGATGTGCATGTCACATCTGACAAGTCCTTCCAAAGAAGCTGTCACCTGCAGAAGAAGAGGTAACGCTTTAGAATACAGCCCGCAAATAAGCATGTACTTTTAGTATAACTACGGGGTACAAGGAGTGTAGTTATAGTATAACTACGGGGTACAAGGAGTGTAGTTATAGTATAACTACGGGGTACAAGGAGTGTAGTTATAGTATAACTATGGGGTACAAGGAGTGAATTTAGACTTTAAGAGGGTAACAAGATCTGTACTTATAGTATAACTACAGGGTACAAGGAGTGAATTTAGACTTTAACTAGAGGGTAACAAGATCTGTACTTATAGTATAACTACGGGGTACCACACTGTAGTTATAGTATAACTACGGGGTACAAGGAGTGTAGTTATAGTATAACTACGGGGTACAAGGAGTGAATTTAGACTTTAACTAGAGGGTAACAAGATCTGTACTTATAGTATAACTACGGGGTACAAGGAGTGTAGTTATAGTATAGCTACAGGGTACAAGGAGTGTAGTTATAGTATCATCATGCTATATATCTCCCTCTTTGCTCTGAATGAGTGAGAAAAGGAGAAAATACTGAATAATTTTAATAAGTTTAAGAAGGCAAGCATGCATAAACTTCAGGTTGCCTATAATGACTGCATGCGCATCTTGCTGAAAAAGCCCAGGTGGAGCAGTGCTAGTGACCTGTTCTGTAAGGCGGGGGTGGCCACTTTCCAGGCGTTCCTGAGAAATCTGAGGTACAGGTTCATCTGTAGATTGAACGTGTCTCAGAATGTTATTATTAAGTTGCTCACTGATCCTGGGCTAAGCACTGTGAGATACCAGTCACATATGTGGAAACTCTGGTATGACTCTCTTTTATAATGTACTTTTGTTCTTTTATTGTGCTCTTATGTGCTTTTTGTAATTGTGTATGTGACATCTATGGACCAAGCGTCTGCCAATAAAGGTTTGATTGATTGATTGATTGATTGATTGATTGATTGAATTACATCACAACAGTATCCTAATGTTAATTAAAAATTAGATATTCCTCTAAATATGGCTAAAAAAGGTAAAAAAAAAAAGAAGATAAATATGGCAAAAAAAGGGGGGGGGGAACTCAATTTTTTTGCGGCGACTCGCGCCGCCGAATCCGCCTCCCCTTGACATGTCTGGACCTCCCCAATTTCGAAACCCTGGATACGGGCCTGGGTGGGGGTGGTTGTCTTCACACTATAACTGCGGAAGGTTGGCTATCTGGCTGCAGATGAAGGAGGAGCGGACCTTGTCAGTTGCAACACTTTCAGGTTGTGATCCAGCAGCTTTCAAAACTTACAGGTATCTTTTATTATTTAGCATACAAGACATTTCATGTGGTCACTTCTTAGAACACATTTTTTTAGACACACTGACATGTAGTTTGTTCTATTTTTACCTGTTTTACTCCTACTGTATTCCTGTTTAATTCATTTACCAATTCTGCTTTTAATGAATGCCTAATTCATTATTAGTTATTGTTATTTGTAGTATTAACAGTAGTGAATAGCATGATTTCTGTTCAGCCGAGGGGCCGCATGCTCCCTTTATGATTTAATATCCGACGTCTCAGATAAAACTAACCTTTAAATTTATATTATATTATATTATATTATGTAATATTATACTAGGCATCTCGCGTGCTATGTGAGCTCGATGTCTGTAGCCCGGCTGCTGCGTGGCCTCACCTGCCCTATTGGTGCATGCGGGTGTGTGTGTGTATGTTGCTCACTAAATGTTATTGCATCAGTGATGTCACAATGCCTCCTTGTGTGTGTGTGCCCTCTATGACATCACTGATCAGTCTTGTCACAATGCCTCCTTGTGTGTGTGTGTGACATCCCTTTTGACATCATCACTAGTGATGACATCACATCATTAGCTAATTAGCCCAATTAAAAGATCTGCCCCCGTCAGGTCACCCGCACGGGTGCCCTTTAGACATCCTGAAGGTTTCAGCCCGATCGCACGTAAAACGGCAGAGCTGTGGCCGAACACAGAACTCGAAACAAAGTCCACATACTACATTTTATATTAATAGATTATATTATATATTATTTTCTTTTATATTGTATTATATTATATTCATGATGATTCTTTAATTTGCGATAGATAGCATTGCAACAAACAACTTTTGTTTCTTCCTCCTCATGTCTCAAGTTTCTTCCACAAGAACACTGTATTAGAAAGTGCCTAGATACAGTACCAAGCTTCTTCTGTGGTTTTATCAACTATGTTATCTATTGTTGACAAGTTTGTGAACTTTAATATGTCTCCTCAACAATTTGGGGAGCACTATGTCTCTGGTAGTAGTATCAGTGGTGGTAGTAAGAGAAGTGTTGAGTAGAGGCTAAACCCTCCACCGTTCCTTGAACTACTGTCCCCAACAACAGGTCTCACACTGAAGAAAGGACGCTTGGTACATGTACAACAACACCACCTTAGAGTATGACGGGTCAGACTTTGAGACTCTTCTCAACCGCTCTACATGGTTCGTCATCTCTGTCGGCCTTCCTTTGACCTTGCTGGCCATCTATGCTCTGGTTTCCCAGGTGAGATAATTATGATTAAGATGTATTATTGTGTACTTGTGTACATCCCTAGCTGAAACCCTATTGTTTTTGTGCTGGTTTATTTATGTGGTAAAACTGTGGGACTATAAGTTATAAATCAGAAAGCACAACCAGTTGCATAAGTCACGTCTCTCCCGCCAGTCCATGTTGTTGATGGTGTGACGTATATTGTGCGACACGAGAGATCTAGTCGATTGACACAAATCAGTTTCAGTTTCAGGACAAACTGTGACTTTCTTGACATGCAAAGTTATCTGGTTCACCACCATTCATATTTTTTTCACACGCTGGTACCCAGAGAAAGGCAGGAAGTGACGTTCACTTTGGCTCTCTATAAACCAGACCGGCAGATATTTTTTTTCTTTTTTTACCAACAACACAGCAACTCTTTGGCAAATAAAACCATTTTAAATAGTTTGTTTGAAGTGTTACTTGTACAGTTTTTTTCCTATGTTTCCCTGTAACAGGGGCGCGGCCGTGGCGCTTAATGACTGTTCTGGTCTATTCATAGCTTTCAAGGGGCGTTACGTGCTCCCGGGAACGCCCACCTGGCGGTCAAAAAAAAACTTGTTCATTCCGTTGCCTGCGAGTCGACTCACGCTGTTTGTTCAGCCAAAGTGCCGCATAGCCTACCTGTTGTGCTATCGGTTGCACTAAACCGACGAGGAGACACGCCTGGCTTGTGTTTTACAGAATCCCGTCGGAGGAAGAAAGGAGAAGGTTGTGGATTTGTGCGACGTGGTTCAGTCGCTGGGCAGGGGAAAAAAAATTGCTTTTTTTTCTACCATCAAAGTAGCCTACACACGTCTTTGCTCTTTGCGGCCAACATTTCATCAAAGGTAAGCTCAAGTAACGTTACAATAATGATTAATACCCCGTTAACGTTACTTGAGCTTACCTTTGATGAAATGTTGGCCGCAAAGAGCAAAGACGTGTGTACTTTGATGGTAGAAAAAAAAGCAATTTTTTCCCCCCTGCCCAGCGACTGAACCACGTCGCACAAATCCACAACCTTCTCCTTTCTATCTCCGATGGGATTCTGTAAAACACAAGCCAGGCGTGTCTCCTCGTCGGTTTAGTGCAACCGATAGCACAACAGGTAGGCTATGCGGCACTTTGGCTGAACAAACAGCGTGAGTCGACTCGCAGGCAACGGAATCAACAAGTTTTTTTTTGACCGCCAGGTGGGCGTTCCCGGCAGCACGTAACGCCCCTTGAAAGCTATGAATAGGGATAAGAAGGTCATAGAGTCTGGGTTCGATGGGCGGGTAGGGGGGGGAGTGGCTAGGTGTATCTGGGTGGTGTGAGGGGGTGTGGTCAGGAAAGGGGCGGGGCTAGGGAAAAGCGGGAATAGCTACAGTAAGGACAGGAAGGTCGGAGAGAGTCGGGATTGGAGGGGTGGGTACTGTAGTGGGAGTGGCTGGGGGGATGTGGGTGGGTCAGGGTTCTGATCCGACTCATAACATTTGCATAATAGCAGACTGGAGTATTGGCCTTGGCGGAGGTGTGCACTCTCCGAGTGTACTTCTAGTTTACTTATTAATTTATCTCTTATAATTGATTCATTCAAATGAGTCTCAGTTCATTCAGTTCTTTCTACCTCTGTTCCTGTAGGTGCGAGGAGGCCAGGTTGCTCCGGTCCATGTCATCAACCTCCTCATCTCTGATCTCATCCAGTTCTGTTGCTTGGCAGTCCAGTTGGCAGCACCCAGGGGAGACACCTATCTTTTCTCTCTTGTTATCTATGAGATTGGGTTGTTGGCCAGTGGTGCCTTCATGGTGTGTGTGGCCATGGAAAGGTAACTAACCATCTGTGTTTGTTTGTGTTTAAAGCATCCATCTATCTATCTATCTATCTATCTATCTATCTATCTATCTATCTATCTATCTATCTATCTATCTATCTATCTACAGTATCTATCTATCTACAGTATCTATCTTTCTATCTATCCATCCACAATGTCTGAATTTGGGTTCAACAGGATCATCTTCATGAACGTTAATCACTGTTATGCCTTTTGAAGCATTTTCTACAAACCAAAAGTCATACAAGTTATTCACGTTTGTGAAGATTATCCTGCTGAACCCAAATTCACTCTCCCATAAACCTTTGTAATCCACAGACCTAATTTTATGCATCTATTCTAAAACCCCATTCACTTTTCGGTAACGCTTTAGAATACAGCCCGCAAATAAGCATGTAGTTATAGTATAACTACGGGGTACAAGTAGTGTAGTTATAGTATAACTATGGGGTACAAGGAGTGTAGTTATAGTATAACTACGGGGTACAAGTAGTGTAGTTATAGTATAACTACAGGGTACAAGGAGTGTAGTTATAGTATAACTATGGGGTACAAGGAGTGTAGTTATAGTATAACTACGGGGTACAAGGAGTGAATTTAAACTTTAACTAGAGGGTAACAAGATCTGTAGTTATAGTATAACTACAGGGTACAAGGAGTGAATTTAGACTTTAACTAGAGGGTAAAAAGATCTGTAGTTATAGTATAACTATGGGGTACAAGGAGTGTAGTTATAGTATAACTACGGGGTACAAGGAGTGTAGTTATAGTATAACTATAGGTACAAGGAGTGAATTTAAACTTTAACTAGAGGGTAACAAGATCTGTACTTATAGTATAACTACGGGGTACCACACTGTACTTACAGGGTAACCACGGGGTCGCGGGCTGGATTCTAAAGCAGGGGGCCAATTCTGTACTTATAGGCTAATTACGGGGTACCACACTGTACCTATGGTGTAACTACGGGGTACAAGGAGTGAATTTAGGCTGTAACTACAGGGGAACAAGATCTGTACTTATAGTATAACTATGGGGTACCACACTGTAGTTATAGTATAACTACGGGGTACAAGGGGTGTAGTTATAGTATAACTACATGGTACAATGACCGTAGTTATAGTATAACGGGGTACAAAGATTGTAGTTATAGTATAACTACAGGGTACAAGGACTGTAGTTATAGTATAACTACGGGGTACAAGGACTGTAGTTATAGTATAACTACGGGGTACAAGGAGTGTAGTTATAGTATAACTACGGGGTACAATGAGTGTAGTTATAGTATAACTATGGGGTACAAGGACTGTAGTTATAGTATAACTACGGGGTACAAGGACTGTAGTTACAGTATAACTACGGGGTACAATGAGTGTAGTTATAGTATAACTACGGGGTACAAGGAGTGTAGTTATAGTATAACTACGGGGTACAAGAAGTGTAGTTATAGTATAACTACGGGGTACAAGGACTGTAGTTATAGTATAACTACGGGGTACAATGAGTGTAGTTATAGTATAACTATGAGTGTAGTTATAGTATAACTATGGGGTACAAGGACTGTAGTTATAGTATAACTACGGGGTACAAGGACTGTAGTTATAGTATAACTACGGGGTACAAGGAGTGTAGTTATAGTATAACTATGGGGTACAAGGAGTGTAGTTATAGTATAACTATGGGGTACAAGGAGTGAATTTAGACTTTAACTAGAGGGTAACAAGATCTGTACTTATAGTATAACTACGGGGTACCACACTGTACTTACAGGGTACCTACGGGGTCACGGGCTGTATTCTGAAGCAGGGGACCAATTCTGTACTTATAGGCTAATAAGTATATAGTATGTGAATTCACTCCTTGTACCCCATACTTATACTACAACTACAGTCCTTGTACCCCGTAGTTATACTATAACTACAGTCCTTGTACCCCGTAGTTATACTATAACTACACTCCTTGTACCGTAGTTATACTATAACTACACTCCTTGTACCCCGTAGTTATACTATAACTACAGTCCTTGTACCCCGTAGTTATACTATAACTACACTCCTTGTACCCCGTAGTTATACTACATGCTTATTTGCAGGCTGTATTCTAAAGCGTTACCCACTTTTCCCCTGATGAACCCAAGAGCTACTTCTGGACTCATCTGTGCGGTGCTCTATAGAACCATGACTATGAGTGATATAACAGTACAGAAGCCCCAAATAGACAAGGGCAGCAGGCATTTCAATCATCAAGACAGCCAGAAAATATAGAATTAAACATTATCAACTCTAAGCTAAAGGGGTCCTGTCTCCTCGCGTGACCGTAACACTATCTGTCTGTCTGTCTGTCTATTATCTATCTGTTACAGGTATTTGGTCATCGCCTGTCCACTGTGGTACCGCTTCAGACGCACCATCAAGTTCTCTCTAGTGGTCTCCTCCATTCTCTGGGCCTTCTGCATCATCTTCATCATTGCCAACGATCTTATGATCCAATCAATAATTGTCATGTGCATCGTCTTCTTCCTCCCCTTCCCCCTGCTCATCTTCTTCCTGGGTGGGACCCTCAAAGCTCTGTCTGCTTCCTCTGTCCTCCCTGAGGACAAACGACGTATCGTAGGAGTTTTGGTTCTGGTGCTGCTTAACTACACACTGCTGTTCCTGCCCATGATCATTTGGCTCGTGTCAGTAGCAAGTTCGAATTTCCCTATTGTCGATCCTAACCTGTGTCGCATCTTCATCTGCTTCAGTCCTCTTGTGGACTTGGTTCTGTATGTTTTCATGAGGAAAGGAGCCGTAGACAAGCTGCTGGCCTCCCTGTGTCTGTGCAGGATGACCAGAGAGCAAGAGCAGGATCAGACCACACCACAACATATAGAGGACCATCTCTGTGTAGGAAGAGGAGGAGAGGAGGAGAGAAGAGGGAGGGGGAGAGATGGCAGGAAAAGACAAGGTGAAGAGAGGAGATGGGAGGAGCATTCCACCACCTAGTCACTGATAACTGTTGGGAATGTGACACCTGAGCGTAGAGTTATCCTATATGTCCACACGGACACAGATTTTTCTGAAAAAACAAATTCTCCATTTATTAAAAATAAAAAAACGTCCACATTAATGTGTTTTAGGATACCTCCCTATCCACATGACAACGTGAAGACGATTCAAAAGGCCATCATTTCCTATAAATAGCAGGGTCCGGGGGGAAAGCAGTGCTGACTTGTGAGAAGTGAGCGTACTGTAGATCTGATCCACTCCAGGTGAACTATTTGATACTCTGCACAGTGGCGCTGGAAGTACTTTTAGGTAGGGGGTGCTGCAGCACCCTCAGCACCCCACTTCCAGCTCCCTTGCAGCAAGCTGTCTTGTAACTTGTTACTTGACAAAGTAACTGGTATAATATTACTGAAATCCCATTGGTAATAAGTTATATTACTGAGTTACTGCTAAAAGTAATATATTACATGTAATATGTTACTTTTGTAATGAGTTACCCCAACATTGCTGGACAATGCAATGTAGCACTATGGAACTGTTGCAAAACAAAAGAAAAACGGTAACAATCTCAATACAAGTCAAGTTTCCCAACACACACTTGCACAATGAATGCTTTGCGCGTACGTACACTTGCGTGCGCGCGCGCGCACACACACACACACACACACGCACACACACACACACACACACACACACACACACACACACACAGACAAACACACACACACACACACACACACACCCTATCAGAACATCAATATGAAGCAATTGTAATTTCTCTTATCAGTAAGCGCACCTTCCCTCCTTCCTCTTGTCATCTCATGGAACAACGCTGTCATCATGACAAGATGTTTTGATCAAGTCTATCAAACGGGCGAAACATTGTCATGGAGTTTATCTCTACTTATCTATATTTCTTCATAGCAGTGGGCTGTGCTGTGCTCTTAAAATACCACGTCGTCAAAGTTGGCGCAGTAAGAACTGAGAACGGGCCCTAGCAGAGGACTCAAATTGCCACCCCAGAAATACACCTGTGTTCAAATAAGAACACACATTCTAAAGTGGTGCCATTTGTGATATATGCCCTCAAAAGGCAAGTCATGTCATTATTATTTTTTTGTAAAAAAAATGTCAGCAATCTCAACAAAATGATTATGCTTATTCAACATAAAATCAACATTCTCAGGTGCTGCTTAAAGGAAAATCCATTTTTTTTTACACCCCGGACCTTATTTCCAGCTTAAAATATGATGTTTTAATCACCCAGATAACTTTGGTTTCATTCTGATCGCCATAGAAGATATTCAGGTCCGAGTAGAGTCCTGGAACTGGTCAAAACGGGCGAACGGGGAATACGTAGTACACACTGTAAATAACGTATTTTCTGCAATGTAGCGGTTTATATCCTCATAATATCTCATCCATAAATGAACATGAATGGGTCTAGTCTCCTCCGGACTGCGTCGGGCAGCTTCGGGCACCCTCGGTTTCCTCACCCGGGGTCTGTGAATCCAACTCTCGCCCCAAGTGCTGCTGAAGTCTCCTGAGTTTCCTGCTGACTCCTTTGTCTACCTGGCTATTGTCTACCAGGAATCACCGCGCACCAGGGCCATTTTCCCGTGACTATCGACTTGTTTACAACAACGGATGAAGAGCTAATCAAATTGAAGAGCGGACGAGGAGAGAGAGGAACAACAGGCCAGGGACAAACAAGCACTGCACGGCCAAGAACAGAGGAGGAATGCCTCTATTGCCGCGAGCGCCTCCTGTGCGGCCCGCGCTGGAATTGCAAAAAAAAAAAAAAAATTTTTTTTTTTTTTTTTTACAGTGCACCTGAATGCAACATGCAAGGTACCCGCTGAATAAGTGTCCAAATGTTCATGTCATTCTGGCCAATACTCCACTTCTGTTATAACATTTCAGTCTGGTATGGAATATCTTTCAATAATCTTTATGACTAAAAGGCTAAAAGTAATCTCATGTGTAAGAAATGACTGTTCTACTTTGAAGTAAAAATGGAAATAATTAACTTGTTGGTTTTGGATTTATTTAGCTTCAAGAGTGCATTTTTGTTCGTGTGACCCTCAACACAGGCTTTGAGAATCCCGGGCCACTTACTGATACTTATGCTTAAATTAACACGTTCACTGCCATTGACAAGATATCTCGGCTTAAAAAATCCAACGGTTGACTGCCAATGACGAGATATCTCGGCTTAAATTTTTTTTTTTTTTTTTTGACGGTGGGACGTGGATCAACGCCCCCCACGTCTCCTATAAAATTATTGGAGCCACCGAACGTGTACAACCCATTCCACCGACCCACTAAGTGGCGACAGTGCTCTCCAAACTAGAAAAAGCAGAGCCAAAACTGCAGGGGAACGCGCGATGAAACCATTCTCATACTGTAGAATGGATTGGCGAAAACGCTTTCGCTTTCGCGCTGATTGCTGGCGGTGAGGGATTGCAAATTTGCATAATAGATTACGGGTGGAACACACTTTGAAACACGCAGCATAAATAAGACCAGAATCGCAAAAGCTTCATCAAAGCTCTCAACCGAAACCGCAAGAAACGAGCGAGCCCATCCAGACTTGCCCAGCGGCCGCCAGCAGACAGGCACAGCAGCAGCAGCAACAGAAACGAGCTTGTGACACGCCCGCTGCAGCCAAGAAGAACACACACGGAGGGAGGAGTTTGAAGGAGAGGGGTGTTTCCTGCTGTTATGGAGGAAATTACTGTTCAAAACTATTGTTTAGATGTCTGACGTCTTACTGATGCCAAAAATGAATGGTTAAAGTGACTGTTCTATCGAATTTCACAAAAAGCTATTTATCTCAGCTTAAATTTTCAGACGCTGAAACCATGCTGTATTCAAGTGCTAATGCCTACATAACTACTAACTCTACAAACTAACTCTTTTAGACAGAGAAAGCACACATTGTATTAGTTCTTTTTAGATATTTTGTGTTCACAAAATCTTAGCAGAAAAGAATCCTCAGGTCTTGAAAGATGAGCCAGAATCCTCAAAAAAACCCTCTGGCAGAAGCTACCTACAGTAAAAAAAAAAACGGCTGGCAGTGAATGTGTTAACACACTCATATTCTGGTTTATTTAAAGAAAAACATTTTGGCTAGTGGAAATTCTAATTGGCTGGTAACTATAAAATATAGCAGCCATATTGGCAGGTGGTCAAAAAAGTTAATGACATAGGAGTGAGTGAGAAAAGGATCAAATATTGGTGTTTAAGACTGAATAATGACATCACAACTGTTAATTTAAAATGAGGTATTCCTCTAAACCTGACTTCAAATGCCCCCAAAAAATTTGCGCCGGCGCCGTTCGGCCCCCAACGCTCAGCAAAATCTGGCGCTCTGGTAGCGAGGACATTTTTTTGTGGTCCTCTCTATCATCAAAGTTCCTGGGTTACGGCATGACAATATTTGTTCGGCCCCCAGCAACAATCTGGGTTTCTCATGTGGCCCCCCATGAAAAATAATTGCCCACCCCTGCTCTATTGGGTTCACAGACCCCGGATGAGGAAACCGAGGCTGCCCGAAGCTGCCCGAGGCAGCCCGGAGGAGACTAGACGGATTCACGTTCATATGGACAAGATATTATGAGGATATGAAGAACCGCTATGTTGCAGAAAATACGTTATTTTCAGTGTGTACTACGTACGCCCCATTTTCGCACGTTTTGGCCAGTTCGGACTCTACTCGGACCTGAATATCTTCTATGGTGATCAGAATGAAACCAAAGTTATCTGGGTGAGTAAAACATCATATTTTAAGCTGGAAATAAGGTCTGGGGTGTAAAAAAACTGAATTTTTGAAATTGAAATTGGATTCTCAGGGTCTGTGATTTTTTATTGTGACGTGTTCCAACTGAAACAGGGTAGAGAGGTGGGACATAGCATGTGGAGGAGTTTGATTTGACCAATGGAAAGTCGGCGTGTCTGGGATTAGGGACCGTTATTATGGCCTTGGGGGCAGCAAGTTTAGATGAAACCACCCCCCGAACTCATTTGATTTGTCACCGCAACTGCTTTTTCCTGAAAACGTGTAAAAAAAAATACGTGGTTAAGATTAGGGTTAGGGTTTTCTTATTTAACCACAACCACAACCACCATACCCATACCCTAACCCTAACCAAATTGTTGTACTTGCCTAACCCTAATTATAATAACCATGCAAGTTGCAGTCGGCAAACTTTCCAGGTGTGTGTAGTTCACATAAAAATGAAGGTCGAGTTCGAAAATGGGCGAGATCCAAGTAAGAGGGTCGGCCTCCGCCACGATTATGCTAATGTGATATAGCGTCACAAAACTTTACAGGTGTTTAGTTGGCATACAATTGGAAGGTCGAGATTGAACAGGGAGGTGATCCTAGCACACACACACATCCCCCCCCCCCCCCCCCCCCCCCCCCACACACACACACATCCCCCCCCCCCCCCACACACACACACACACACACACACACACTTACTTTACACCCCTGGCTCACATTTGTTTGTCACAGCTGGTGTGATCCCATCCATGAGTGCATCATGTTTTAATGCAGGCGGGTGGTGCATAAACTGAGTGCATCATGTTTTAATGCAGGCGGGTGGTGCACAAACTGAGTGCATCATGTTTTAATGCAGGTGGGTGGTGTTACAAACTGAGTGCATCATGTTTTAATGCAGGTGGGTGGTGCATAAACTGAGTGCATCATGTTTTAATGCAGGCGGGTGGTGCACAAACTGAGTGCATCATGTTTTAATGCAGGTGGGTGGTGTTACAAACTGAGTGCATCATGTTTTAATGCAGGTGGGTGGTGTTACAAACTGAGTGCATCATGTTTTAATGCAGGTGGGTGGTGCATAAACTGAGTGCATCATGTTTTAATGCAGGTGGGTGGTGCATAAACTGAGTGCATCATGTTTTAATGCAGGTGGGTGGTGTTACAAACTGAGTGCATCATGTTTTAATGCAGGTGGGTGGTGCATAAACTGAGTGCATCATGTTTTAATGCAGGTGGGTGGTGCATAAACTGAGTGCATCATGTTTTAATGCAGGTGGGTGGTGTTACAAACTGAGTGCATCATGTTTTAATGCAGGTGGGTGGTGTTACAAACTGAGTGCATCATGTTTTAATGCAGGCGGGTGGTGTTACAAACTGAGTGCATCATGTTTTAATGCAGGCGGGTGGTGTTACAAACTGAGTGCATCATGTTTTAATGCAGGCGGGTGGTGTTACAAACTGAGTGCATCATGTTTTAATGCAGGTGGGTGGTGTTACAAACTGAGTGCATCATGTTTTAATGCAGGTGGGTGGTGTTACAAACTGAGTGTATCATGTTTTAATGCAGGCGGGTGGTGTTACAAACTGAGTGCATCATGTTTTAATGCAGGCGGGTGGTGTTACAAACTGAGCGCATCATGTTTTAATGCAGGCGGGTGGTGTTACAAACTGAGCGCATCATGTTTTAATGCAGGCGGGTGGTGTTACAAACTGAGTGCATCATGTTTTAATGCAGGTGGGTGGTGTTACAAACTGAGTGCATCATGTTTTAATGCAGGTGGGTGGTGTTACAAACTGAGTGCATCATGTTTTAATGCAGGTGGGTGGTGTTACAAACTGAGTGCATCATGTTTTAATGCAGGTGGGTGGTGTTACAAACTGAGTGCATCATGTTTTAATGCAGGTGGGTGGTGTTACAAACTGAGTGCATCATGTTTTAATGCAGGCAGGTGGTGTTACAAACTGAGTGCATCATGTTTTAATGCAGGCGGGTGGTGTTACAAACTGAGTGCATCATGTTTTAATGCAGGTGGGTGGTGTTACAAACTGAGTGCATCATGTTTTAATGCAGGCGGGTGGTGTTACAAACTGAGTGCATCATGTTTTAATGCAGGTGGGTGGTGTTACAAACTGAGTGCATCATGTTTTAATGCAGGTGGGTGGTGTTACAAACTGAGTGCATCATGTTTTAATGCAGGTGGGTGGTGTTACAAACTGAGTGCATCATGTTTTAATGCAGGTGGGTGGTGTTACAAACTGAGTGCATCATGTTTTAATGCAGGTGGGTGGTGTACAAACTGAGTGCATCATGTTTTAATGCAGGTGGGTGGTGCACAAACTGAGTGCATCATGTTTTAATGCAGGTGGGTGGTGTTACAAACTGAGTGCATCATGTTTTAATGCAGGTGGGTGGTGTTACAAACTGAGTGCATCATGTTTTAATGCAGGTGGATGGTGTTACAAACTGAGTGCATCATGTTTTAATGCAGGTGGGTGGTGTTACAAACTGAGTGCATCATGTTTTAATGCAGGTGGGTGGTGTTACAAACTGAGTGCATCATGTTTTAATGCAGGCAGGTGGTGTTACAAACTGAGTGCATCATGTTTTAAATCAGGTGGGTGGTGTTACAAACTGAGTGCATCATGTTTTAATGCAGGTGGGTGGTGTTACAAACTGAGTGCATCATGTTTTAATGCAGGTGGGTGGTGTTACAAACTGAGTGCATCATGTTTTAATGCAGGCGGGTGGTGTTACAAACTGAGTGCATCATGTTTTAATGCAGGCGGGTGGTGTTACAAACTGAGTGCATCATGTTTTAATGCAGGTGGGTGGTGTTACAAACTGAGTGCATCATGTTTTAATGCAGGTGGGTGGTGTTACAAACTGAGCGCATCATGTTTTAATGCAGGTGGGTGGTGTACAAACTGAGTGCATCATGTTTTAATGCAGGTGGGTGGTGTTACAAACTGAGTGCATCATGTTTTAATGCAGGTGGGTGGTGTTACAAACTGAGTGTATCATGTTTTAATGCAGGTGGGTGGTGTTACAAACTGAGCGCATCATGTTTTAATGGAGGCGGGTGGTGTTACAAACTGAGTGCATCATGTTTTAATGCAGGTGGGTGGTGTTACAAACTGAGTGCATCATGTTTTAATGCAGGCAGGTGGTGTTACAAACTGAGTGCATCATGTTTTAATGCAGGTGGGTGGTGTTACAAACTGAGTGCATCATGTTTTGATGCAGGCGGGTGGTGTTACAAACTGAGTGCATCATGTTTTAATGCAGGCGGGTGGTGTTACAAACTGAGTGCATCATGTTTTAATGCAGATGCTGATCTATATCTATATAGGTATGTATGTATGTATGTAAAAAAGAAAAAAAGACCTTGGCCTAACTGTTACCCAAAATTTAAACACCAGTCCCTGTCACATTCTAAACTAAAGTATGTTAGTAAATTACTAATAACATACTTTAGTTTAGAATGTCCTGTAGTAATGCAACATTGTCCAGCACTTTAAGGAGAACACCACCACCTGGTGGAGAGATATGTTAAAGAGCAGTGAGCACGGTGTGAATTTCATACCAGCATTATGCTGTACTGAATCATACTGAAACCCTACTACAACTAATTAAGATCTCCAACCCTTTTTAAACACTCTAGTGATGGTTTTTGCATATGACGCTGGTGGCTCAGTGGGTAGCACTGTTGCCTCACAGCAAGAAGGTCCCGGGTTTGAACCCCGGTCCGTCCCAGCCAGGTCCCTTCTGTGTGCATGTTCTCCCCGTGTTCGTGTGGGTTTCCTCCTGCTGCTCCGGTTTCCTCCCACCATCAAAAAGACATGTATGTTCGGGTTAAGACTCCTGTCAGTGCCCCTGCCCTGACCAAGGCACTGGCAAAAGAACCGGAGTTGGTCCCCGGGCGCTGCACTGCGGCTGCCCACTGCCCCTAGCTCTACAAAGGTTCCTAATAGAGGATGGGTCAAATGTAGAGGATGAATTTCCCCATGGGGATAAATAAAGGATAACTTAACTTAACAGACACATCACTCACAAGTACCGGTCAGTTCAAGGAGATCAACCATTATGACTGATACGATGCAGCACTGTTAACAGTGCAGGTCCATGACAGCCCCATCAGACAGCAGAACCAGAACCCTCTCTCCTCTCACAGTCTCTCTCCTCCTCCATTTATTATGTTGCTGCTTAACTGCATTTCTCATCTGACCGCCAGCCTTGTTTCCAGACAAGAGGACGCTCCCAGAAAGTCATTATTCGGCCCAGAAACGAAGCAGGAAAAAGTTCCCTCATTCATCAAAAGAACTTCAGATCTTTGACAATGTCCTGGGCCCAGCCTAGATCAAAGAGGGAGATGGCAGCTGCTCTCAGCGTCCGGCAAATGACTGCCCATGCCGTTCATCCATCATGCTTTGCACTGTGAGATAGCAAAAATAAGAAAAGCTTTTCAGGTAATGGCTGCAGTTACATCTGGCCATTAAGACGTGTCCCCTGTCCTAAAACCCTGTGATTGATGGCTTGATCTGAGTGTGCATTCAAGGATCTGCTTAAAATTCACTTTTTGTAGCTGGGCAGACATAGGGGCTGATTAATGAGTGCCAATAAAACTAGTGGTGTTCCTTTGGTGGCTCTGTGCGCCCTGTGAACGCACGATCTGATTGGCTGTATGTGCAGGGAGCCTTTGGATTAGTGTGATAAATAATAATTACACTTCCCGGGCTCACCCCTAGAGGATGGCTATTGACTCGTGGAGGGGAGAGAGAGAGAGAGAGAGAGGGAGGGAGAGAGAGATTAAATCCAACAGCTACAAACAGCAACAAAAAAAAAGGGGGGGGGGGGGAGCTTTTATACATCTTGTTTTGGGACCTGTATAAAATGTTGTGTAGTATTTAGTAATAATAAACTTTTTTACACAAAAATCTAAAAATGTTTCTGTTCGTATTTCTCAGATTAACAAAAAATGTATACAGTAAATATATACAGTTTCTTGCCCAAGTCTCCCACTGCTTTCCAGCATCAAAGCAGTCGGTCCCAAAATGGGGGTCGGGACCCCCAGGGGGGTTGTGGGACACCACGGGGTGGGTGGCGAGATGATTTCCAGAATGTGTGAAATTGCCCTAAAGAAAATGTGAACTACAAAATGTGTGAAATACAATGTAAAAACGATTAAAAAAAAAGCACATTTGAACCATAATTGTTTACTTTGTTTATGAAATGTGCATAACGTTAGTATGCTTCAACCACCTCCAGGGATAGTGGGGGTCACGAGCCTCTGGCACCGTTATTTTGGGGACCACACCAAAGGGCCAGCTGCTCCAACTGTCTGCATGCAGACTCGTCACCGTCTCGGATGAGGCCGGTGACCGTCATGTCGTCTGCAAACGTCAAGAGTTTGACAGATGGGTCCCCTCGTACAGTCATTCGTGTAGAGGAAGAACCCGGGGGAGAGCACACACCCCTGGGGGGCGCCAGTGCTGATTATTCAGATGCAGGAAAGGATGTGATTTCCCAGTCGGACCTGCTGCATCCTGTCTGTCAGGAGGTTTGATGATGATCCACTGACAGGTGGAGGCTGGCACACCGAGCTGGGTCAGTCTGGAGTGGAGGATTTCTGGAATGATGGTGTTAAAGATAAATGAAGTCCACATACAGGATCCTGGCGTATGTCCCTGGGGAGTCGGGATGTTGCAGTATGGGTCCACTGACCTGTTTGCCCGGTAGGCAAACTGCAGTGGGTCCAGCAGGTGTCCTGTTATAATGTCCTTCAGGTGGACCAACACGAGTCTCTCAAAGGATTTTATGAGCACAGATGTCAGGGTGACGGGCCTGTAGTCATTTAATCCTATGATGGAGACCTTCTTCAGAACTGGGATTATAGTGGATTGTTTAAAGCAGGGGGGGACTTTACACAGCTCCAGTGATCTGTTAAAGATCTGTGTGAAGATTGGAGACAGCTGATCAGCACAGCAGTTGGAGCTGTAGTGGAGGACAGACTCTATGAAGCTTCTGTACTGGAGGCGCTCAGGGCAACAGAAAGTCCTTGAGTTTCCAGAAGGTGCACAGCAGGTGCATAAAGGACAATCATTCAGTGACAGGCTCTCAACACTCCATCTCCTGCTTCACACAGTGGTGTATACAAGTACCTGTACAAGTAACATCCAGAGACACGTGAGATTGTAGAGCGCTTCCCATATCTTGAAATAATCTTGGACAATAAAGCCAGCTTTGACAGACACACCACTGCTATGCACCTTCTGGAAACTCAAAGTCCTTTCTGTTGCACCCCACCTACTGCGCCTCCTGTAGCCTACAGAAGCTTCATAGAGTCTGTCCTCCTCTACCTGCTGCTTCACCATGCTCACATTCACCACAAACTCCTATTGTCACCTTAGAGATGAGTAAGCTACTGTAGCGAAGTAGAGCAGAGATCCAACAGAAACATCTAGTGAAGAAGTCATATATCATAATGCAAAATCGTGGAATAATAGTACTGCGGGTGTTGGACAGTCAAATCTCACTTTTTGTGTGTGCACATGCATTGTTGCTCAAGGACGGCTAGATCCACTGATACTCAGTCACCAATTTGCCTATTTCAATCAGAGAGACACATTTCTAGAATGACAATGATTTATTAGATGATAAGATACATGAGCCTGTAGGCACATAAGATAGTTTATTTTTGGCGATTAGACTCCATCATAACGTCAGCTTGATTATGACGTTATGATCAGCAGGGGTAGATCAGCCAGGAATAGGAATGAAGATCCCCCCCGTGGAGTCTAGACCTGGTGGTGGTGACAGATGAGGTCTTGGTCTTGGTGGCGAAGCTTCTGAATCTGAGACCTCAGAGGACTGGAGGAGAATGGGGTGGAGGCGGGTCGCAGGAACGTACTGAAAAGCAACAGATCACACAGAGAAAACGGAGAGCTTTTAGCTTTGACAGCTTGATGGTGATAGGCTGAATGGGAAAAGTTGTCTTACTCTGATTGGCCTAAAATGAACGTTACCTCCCACAAACAGTGACGCTAGATAGAAGCGGGAAAAGGGGTGATTGATGACGTAATTTGATGAATGAGTGGGCGTGACAATTAGAGGGTTTCTCTTAAGAGGGAAAGAAGTGAATGACTGAAGAGCTGAATGACGACTAAGGGATTCTCCTAGAAGAGTGAATGCATAAAAAAGAGAGTGAATGATGATACTTAAGTCTCTCTTAAAGAATTTTCGCTCTAGCTACATTTCACTTCTCACCCAGGAACAGGAAATCACACGGTGCAAGCAGAGCACTAATGAGGGTTTCCAACTTCCAGTTCCAGTGCCGGGGCCCTAATTAATGTCTTGCCTGCACCTGTGTTACTTCTTGCCTTTTACACACAAAATGGGTGAATTGGGTGGGAAGTGAAATAGGCTAATTCAGTTCCCATTCAATTGTAGGGGGAGTGTCTGTCCCCTTTTCCCTAAGATGGTACTGATGATAGCAATCATCACCATCACCAAGTCTTTCTGCTTACATGTTCACATGACGACGCTCATTACTGGGGTCTGAAAGTGTGAAAGTGGAACATCTTGATCCAAAAAGATGCCCAAGAACGTTGGCGTACATCTGAGAGAGAGGGGAGAACATTGGTGTACGTCTGAGAGAGAGAGAGGAGAACGTTGGTGTACATCTGAGAGAGAGAGGAGAACATTGGTGTACATCTGAGAGAGAGGAGAACGTTGGTGTACCTCTGAGAGAGAGGGGAGAACGTTGGTGTACATTTTAGAAAGAGGGGAGAACGTTGGTGTACATCTGAGAGAGAGGGGAGAACGTTGGTGTACATCTGAGAGAAAGAGGGGAGAACGTTGGTGTACATCTGAGAAAGACGGGAGAACGTTGGTGTACGTCTGAGAGAGAGAGAGGAGAACGTTGGTGTACGTCTGAGAGAGAGAGAGGAGAACGTTGGTGTACGTCTGAGAGAGAGAGAGGAGAACGTTGGTGTATGTCTGAGAGAGAGAGAGGAGAACGTTGGTGTACATCTGAGAGAGAGAGAGGAGAACGTTAGTGTACGTCTGAGAGAGAGAGAGGAGAACGTTGGTGTACGTCTGAGAGAGAGAGAGGAGAACGTTGGTGTACGTCTGAGAGAGAGAGAGGAGAACGTTGGTGTACGTCTGAGAGAGAGAGAGGAGAACGTTGGTGTATGTCTGAGAGAGAGAGAGGAGAACGTTGGTGTACATCTGAGAGAGAGAGAGGAGAACGTTAGTGTACGTCTGAGAGAGAGAGAGGAGAACGTTGGTGTACGTCTGAGAGAGAGAGAGGAGAACGTTGGTGTACGTCTGAGAGAGAGAGAGGAGAACGTTGGTGTACGTCTGAGAGAGAGAGAGGAGAACGTTGGTGTACGTCTGAGAGAGAGAGAGGAGAACGTTGGTGTACATCTGAGAGAGAGAGGAGAACGTTGGTGTACGTCTGAGAGAGAGAGAGGAGAACGTTGGTGTACATCTGAGAGAGAGGGGAGAACGTTGGTGTACGTCTGAGAGAGAGAGGAGAACGTTGGTGTACATCTGAGAGAGAGAGAGGAGAACGTTGGTGTACGTCTGAGAGAGAGAGAGGAGAACGTTGGTGTACATCTGAGAGAGAGGGGAGAACATTGGTGTACATCTGAGAGAGAGAGGAGAACGTTGGTGTACATCTGAGAGAGAGAGGAGAACGTTGGTGTACATCTGAGAGAGAGAGAGGAGAACGTTGGTGTACATCTGAGAGAGAGGGGAGAACATTGGTGTACATCTGAGAGAGAGAGGAGAACGTTGGTGTACATCTGAGAGAGAGAGGAGAACGTTGGTGTACATCTGAGAGAGAGAGAGGAGAACGTTGGTGTACATCTGAGAGAGAGGGGAGAACATTGGTGTACATCTGAGAGAGAGAGGAGAACGTTGGTGTACGTCTGAGAGAGAGAGGAGAACGTTGGTGTACATCTGAGAGAGAGAGAGGAGAACGTTGGTGTACGTCTGAGAGAGAGAGGAGAACGTTGGTGTACATCTGAGAGAGAGAGAGGAGAACGTTGGTGTACGTCTGAGAGAGAGGGGAGAACATTGGTGTACATCTGAGAGAGAGGGGAGAACGTTGGTGTACATCTGAGAGAGAGAGAGGAGAACGTTGGTGTACATCTGAGAGAGAGAGAGGAGAACGTTGGTGTACATCTGAGAGAGAGGGGAGATAAGAGGAGATAAGTGATTGGAGCTGATAAAACAGGATGAGATGTGTTTAGTTGTGGACTTTATCTCGCTGTACAAACTATTTCTCCATTGAGTGTTTTCTACTAACTGGTCTCCGGTAACAACAGCCGTCACAGGGATGACAGGGGGCTGGTGGTTGTTCTAGTCAACAACATGCCTGGAGACAAACAGCTCCTTCATGTGAGACATTCAGCAGAATAACACGCTGAGCATGACTGGAGAGAGGAAACGATGTTTTTTTAATTTAGCTTAGCGTTACGCTGTTTAATTTGCATGCACACACACCGGCACAAATGCAGTCAGTCACACACACACACACACACACACACACACACACACACACACACACACACACACGCGCAGTCGCACGCACACATGCTCTCACACACACACACACACACACGCACAGTCGCACACACACATGCTCACACACACACACACACACACACACACAAAGCCAAATACGTACGGATGTGACTACAGCGTACAGACAGGGCTAAATACATTAATTTCCAAATTCATCCCTGGTTTCTACTGTCTCATCACCTCAGTATAAAGAAGCTTGTGTGTTGTGGAGTAGATGTGGAGAGAGGTCCTCCACTCCAGCACCTTCCATCACTGCTGTGCATCATCTGTCTCTACTGTCCATGTGTCTGTATTCTCCTGCATCTGTCTCTACTGTCCATGTGTCTCTATTCTCCTGCATCTGTCTCTATGGTAAATGGTAAATGGCCTGCATTTATATAGCGCTTTTATCCAAAGCGCTTTACAATCAGTAGATAGTCTACATTCACCCATTCATACACCGATGGCGGCAGGCTGCCACGCAGGGTGCCTACACACCATCGGGAGCAAAGAGGGTTAAGTGTCTTGCCCAAGGACACAACAAAGGCAGCTGGGAGGGAGCGGGGATCGAACCGCCAACCCTTGCGTCATTGGCCGACCCGCTCTACCTCCTGAGCTAAAGCCGCCCCCAGTAGAGACAGATGCAGGAGAATACAGACACATGGACAGTAGAGACAGATGCAGGAGAATAGAGACACATGGACAGTAGAGGCAGATGCAGGAGAATACAGACACATGGACAGTAGAGGCAGATGCAGGAGAATAGAGACACATGGACAGTAGAGACAGATGCAGGAGAAATCTCTACTGTCCATGTGTGTCTATTCTCCTGCATCTGCCTCTACTGTCCATGTGTCTCTATTCTCCTGCATCTGTCTCTACTGTCCATGTGTCTCTATTCTCCTGCATCTGTCTCTACTGTCCATGTGTGTCTATTCTCCTGCATCTGCCTCTACTGTCCATGTGTCTGTATTCTCCTGCATCTGTCTCTACTGTCCATGTGTCTGTATTCTCCTGCATCTGCCTCTACTGTCCATGTGTCTGTATTCTCCTGCATCTGTCTGTCCATGTGTGTCTATTCTCCTGCATCTGCCTCTACTGTCCATGTGTCTCTATTCTCCTGCATCTGTCTCTACTGTCCATGTGTCTGTATTCTCCTGCATCTGTCTCTACTGTCCATGTGTCTGTATTCTCCTGCATCTGTCTCTACTGTCCATGTGTCTGTATTCTCCTGCATCTGTCTCTACTGTCCATGTGTCTCTATTCTCCTGCATCTGTCTCTACTGTCCATGTGTGTCTATTCTCCTGCATCTGCCTCTACTGTCCATGTGTCTCTATTCTCCTGCATCTGTCTCTACTGTCCATGTGTGTCTATTCTCCTGCATCTGCCTCTACTGTCCATGTGTGTCTATTCTCCTGCATCTGCCTCTACTGTCCATGTGTCTCTATTCTCCTGCATCTGTCTCTACTGTCCATGTGTCTGTATTCTCCTGCATCTGTCTCTACTGTCCATGTGTCTGTATTCTCCTGCATCTGTCTCTACTGTCCATGTGTCTCTATTCTCCTGCATCTGTCTCTACTGTCCATGTGTCTGTATTCTCCTGCATCTGTCTCTACTGTCCATGTGTCTCTATTCTCCTGCATCTGTCTCTACTGTCCATGTGTCTGTATTCTCCTGCATCTGTCTCTACTGTCCATGTGTCTCTATTCTCCTGCATCTGTCTCTACTGTCCATGTGTCTGTATTCTCCTGCATCTGTCTCTACTGTCCATGTGTCTGTATTCTCCTGCATCTGTCTCTACTGTCCATGTGTCTCTATTCTCCTGCATCTGTCTCTACTGTCCATGTGTGTCTATTCTCCTGCATCTGCCTCTACTGTCCATGTGTCTCTATTCTCCTGCATCTGTCTCTACTGTCCATGTGTGTCTATTCTCCTGCATCTGTCTCTACTGTCCATGTGTGTCTATTCTCCTGCATCTGCCTCTACTGTCCATGTGTCTCTATTCTCCTGCATCTGTCTCTACTGTCCATGTGTCTCTATTCTCCTGCATCTGTCTCTACTGTCCATGTGTCTGTATTCTCCTGCATCTGTCTCTACTGTCCATGTGTCTGTATTCTCCTGCATCTGTCTCTACTGTCCATGTGTCTGTATTCTCCTGCATCTGTCTCTACTGTCCATGTGTCTCTATTCTCCTGCATCTGTCTCTACTGTCCATGTGTCTCTATTCTCCTGCATCTGTCTCTACTGTCCATGTGTCTGTATTCTCCTGCATCTGTCTCTACTGTCCATGTGTCTCTATTCTCCTGCATCTGTCTCTACTGTCCATGTCTCTGTATTCTCCTGCATCTGTCTCTACTGTCCATGTCTCTGTATTCTCCTGCCAGTCACGCTTCTCTCACTCTGCCCCCCGCTCACATGGGACATATGTGTAGAATAATTCCACCTGTCTGTTCCTATCTGCCTCTCTCTCTCTCTCTCTCACACACACACACACACACACACACACTCTCTCTGCCTCTCTCTCTCCTCTCTCTCTCCCCCACTCTCTCTCTCTCTCTCCTCTCTCTCTCCCCCTCCCTCTCTCTCTCTCTCCCTCTCTCTCTGACCTCTCTCTCTCTCTCTCTCTCAGGCTGACCTTGGTGTCCTGTCAGCTCTCTTTCTCTTTCCCCACCATACACTACCCCCCACCACCACCACCACCTTTTCTTCACCCCCCCCCCCCCCCCCCTAGTGGCTGTTTGTTCCTTCCCTGTCCCTTGGCCCCGCCCCCTGGATCACTTCACTCCTCCCTCCTCCCTC
>NC_139638.1:14820807-14823307 GCF_964638095.1 Poromitra crassiceps
GTTTGTTCCTTCCCTGTCCCTTGGGCCCGCCCCCTGGATCACTTCACTCTCCTCCCTCCTCCCCTCTCCCTCTCTGCAGCTGTACATACTCTGCTTTTTATTAGACAGAGACTCACTAGCTCCGCCTCCCCCTCCCTCCCTTCCCTCCCTCCCTCTGCTACCTGCTTACAAGGCGGCTGTATAGGAGTCGCATGGCGATAGAGAGAGAGAGGTCAGCTAGAGAGAGTCAGAGGAGAGAGAGAGAGAGAGAGACAGTCAGAGGGAGAGAGAGAGGGAGAGAGGGAAGACAGTGAGAACTGAGAGGAGCATCGCTTGTTTGCCTACTCTGTTTTTGCTCCCCCTCACTGTCCGTCACAGCGCAAACGCTCCCTCTCTCTCCCTGTCTCTCTCTCTCCCTCCCTCCCTCTCCCCTCCCCTCTCTCTCCCTCTCTCTCCCTCTCTCTCTCTCTCCCCTCCCTCTCCCTCTCTCTCCCTGTCTCTCTCTCTCCTCCCTCCCTCTCTCTCTCTCCCTCCCTCTCCCTCTCTCCCTCCCTCCCTCCCATGCACACAAACGAGGTATAGCCACAGCGGAGCTCATGAGCTCTCAGGGATAAAAGGGAAGAAAAGGGTAAGACAGAAGATCCAACCAGAGGAAAAGATTCAGAGGTGAGGAGAGAGAGAGAGAGAGAGAGGAGAGAGAGAGAGAGAGAGAGAGAGAGAGAGAGGAGGAGAGAGAGAGAGAGAGAGGAGAGAGAGAGAGGAGAGAGAGAGGAGAGGGAGAGAGAGAGGAGAGAGAGGAGAGAGGAGAGAGAGGGAGAGAGAGAGAGAGAGGGAGAGAGAGAGAGGAGAGAGAGAGAGAGGAGAGGGGGGCAGATGGACTCTACACAGAGAGGAGAGGAGTGCTCGGTGTGAAGCGCACCGAGCAGCAGTGACAGAGCGGTGGGAAAGAGAGACGTAGGATAGAGGGATGGAAGGATGGGAGCGAATAGCGGAGAAGAGGAAGAAGAGCATGTGTGAGAAAGAGACAACAGAGTGAAAGAGGAACAGAAGAGACATGTGTGGTATGTATGACTCAGTTGTGTGTCCTGAGGGAGATAGTATATATCTCATTCTCCCCATCACCCTGCTCTTAATAACAATACCTCCATACTGTGGAGATACAGAAGTGAACAGGGATTATTGACGAGGACAGAGAGATGCATGTGGCCAGTACACTTACACTCTGTTACAGAGAGATGCATGTGGACAGTACACTTACACTCTGTTACAGAGAGATGCATGTGGACAGAACAGTTACACTCTGTTACAGAGAGATGCATGTGGACAGTACAGTTACACTCTGTTACAGAGAGATGCATGTGGACAGAACAGTTACACTCTGTTACAGAGAGATGCATGTGGACAGAACAGTTACACTCTGTTACAGAGAGATGCATGTGGACAGAACAGTACACTCTGTTACAGAGAGATGCATGTGGACAGAACAGTTACACTCTGTTACAGAGAGATGCATGTGGACAGAACAGTTACACTCTGTTACAGAGAGATGCATGTGGACAGAACAGTTACACTCTGTTACAGAGAGATGCAGGTGGACAGAACAGTTACACTCTGTTACAGAGAGATGCATGTGGACAGAACAGTTACAGTCTCTGTTACAGAGAGATGCATGTGGACAGAACAGTTACACTCAGTTACAGAGAGATGCATGTGGACAGTACAGTTACACTCTCTGTTACAGAGAGATGCATGTGGACAGAACAGTTACACTCTCTGTTACAGAGAGATGCATGTGGACAGAACAGTTACAGACTCTGTTACAGAGAGATGCATGTGGACAGAACAGTTACACTCTGTTACAGAGAGATGCATGTGGCCAGTACAGTTACACTCTCTGTTACAGAGAGATGCATGTGGACAGAACAGTTACAGTCTCTGTTACAGAGGGATGCATATGGACAGAACAGTTACACTCTCTGTTACCGAGAGATGCATGTGGCCAGTACAGTTACAGTCTCTGTTACAGAGAGATGCATGTGGCCAGTACAGTTACAGTCTCTGTTACAGAGAGATGCATGTGGCCAGAACAGTTACACTCTCTGTTACAGAGAGATGCAGGTGGACAGAACAGTTACACTCTCTGTTACAGAGAGATGCAGGTGGACAGAACAGTTACACTCTCTGTTACAGAGAGATGCAGGTGGACAGAACAGTTACAGTCTCTGTTACAGAGAGATGCATGTGGACAGCACAGTTACAGTCTCTGTTACAGAGAGATGCATGTGGACAGAACAGTTACAGTCTCTGTTACAGAGAGATGCATGTGGACAGAACAGTTACACTCTCTGTTACAGAGAGTTGCATGTGGACAGAACAGTTACAGTATGTTACAGAGGGATGCATGTGGACAGAACAGTTACACTCTCTGTTACAGAGAGATGCATGTGGCCAGTACACTTACACTCTCTGTTACAGAGGGATGCATGTGGCCAGTACACTTACACTCTCTGTTACAGAGGGA
>NC_139638.1:14828307-14838307 GCF_964638095.1 Poromitra crassiceps
TTGTTAGAGAAAGACAACACTGTATGTTGTTAGAGAAAGACAACACTGTATGTTGTTAGAGAAAGACAACACTGTATGTCATTAGAGAAAGACAACACTGTATGTTGTTAGAGAAAGACAACACTGTATGTCATTAGAGAAAGACAACACTGTATGTCATTAGAGAAAGACAACACTGTATGTTGTTAGAGAAAGACAACACTGTATGTTGTTAGAGAAAGACAACACTGTATGTTGTTAGAGAAAGACAACACTGTATGTTGTTAGAGAAAGACAACACTGTATGTTGTTAGAGAAAGACAACACTGTATGTTGTTAGAGAAAGACAACACTGTATGTTGTTAGAGAAAGACAACACTGTATGTTGTTAGAGAAAGACAACACTGTATGTTGTTAGAGAAAGACAACACTGTATGTCATTAGAGAAAGACAACACTGTATGTTATTAGAGAAAGACAACACTGTATGTTGTTAGAGAAAGACAACACTGTATGTTGTTAGAGAAAGACAACACTGTATGTTGTTAGAGAAAGACAACACTGTATGTCATTAGAGAAAGACAACACTGTATGTTGTTAGAGAAAGACAACACTGTATGTCATTAGAGAAAGACAACACTGTATGTTGTTAGAGAAAGACAACACTGTATGTTGTTAGAGAAAGACAACACTGTATGTTATTAGAGAAAGACAACACTGTATGTTGTTAGAGAAAGACAACACTGTATGTTGTTAGAGAAAGACAACACTGTATGTCATTAGAGAAAGACAACACTGTATGTCATTAGAGAAAGACAACACTGTATGTTGTTAGAGAAAGACAACACTGTATGTCATTAGAGAAAGACAACACTGTATGTTGTTAGAGAAAGACAACACTGTATGTCATTAGAGAAAGACAACACTGTATGTTGTTAGAGAAAGACAACACTGTATGTCATTAGAGAAAGACAACACTGTATGTCATTAGAGAAAGACAACACTGTATGTTGTTAGAGAAAGACAACACTGTATGTTGTTAGAGAAAGACAACACTGTATGTCATTAGAGAAAGACAACACTGTATGTTGTTAGAGAAAGACAACACTGTATGTTGTTAGAGAAAGACAACACTGTATGTTGTTAGAGAAAGACAACACTGTATGTTGTTAGAGAAAGACAACACTGTATGTTGTTAGAGAAAGACAACACTGTATGTTGTTAGAGAAAGACAACACTGTATGTTGTTAGAGAAAGACAACACTGTATGTCATTAGAGAAAGACAACACTGTATGTTGTTAGAGAAAGACAACACTGTATGTTGTTAGAGAAAGACAACACTGTATGTTGTTAGAGAAAGACAACACTGTATGTTGTTAGAGAAAGACAACACTGTATGTTGTTAGAGAAAGACAACACTGTATGTTGTTAGAGAAAGACAACACTGTATGTTGTTAGAGAAAGACAACACTGTATGTTGTTAGAGAAAGACAACACTGTATGTTGTTAGAGAAAGACAACACTGTATGTCATTAGAGAAAGACAACACTGTATGTTGTTAGAGAAAGACAACACTGTATGTTGTTAGAGAAAGACAACACTGTATGTCGTTAGAGAAAGACAACACTGTATGTCATTAGAGAAAGACAACACTGTATGTCATTAGAGAAAGACAACACTGTATGTTGTTAGAGAAAGACAACACTGTATGTCATTAGAGAAAGACAACACTGTATGTCGTTAGAGAAAGACAACACTGTATGTTGTTAGAGAAAGACAACACTGTATGTCGTTAGAGAAAGACAACACTGTATGTCATTAGAGAAAGACAACACTGTATGTTGTTACAGAAAGACAACACTGTATGTTGTTAGAGAAAGACAACACTGTATGTCATTAGAGAAAGACAACACTGTATGTCATTAGAGAAAGACAACACTGTATGTTGTTAGAGAAAGACAACACTGTATGTTGTTAGAGAAAGACAACACTGTATGTCATTAGAGAAAGACAACACTGTATGTTGTTAGAGAAAGACAACACTGTATGTTGTTAGAGAAAGACAACACTGTATGTTGTTAGAGAAAGACAACACTGTATGTTGTTAGAGAAAGACAACACTGTATGTCATTAGAGAAAGACAACACTGTATGTTGTTAGAGAAAGACAACACTGTATGTTGTTAGAGAAAGACAACACTGTATGTTGTTAGAGAAAGACAACACTGTATGTCATTAGAGAAAGACAACACTGTATGTTGTTAGAGAAAGACAACACTGTATGTTGTTAGAGAAAGACAACACTGTATGTCATTAGAGAAAGACAACACTGTATGTTGTTAGAGAAAGACAACACTGTATGTTGTTAGAGAAAGACAACACTGTATGTCATTAGAGAAAGACAACACTGTATGTCATTAGAGAAAGACAACACTGTATGTCATTAGAGAAAGACAACACTGTATGTTGTTAGAGAAAGACAACACTGTATGTTGTTAGAGAAAGACAACACTGTATGTTATTAGAGAAAGACAACACTGTATGTTGTTAGAGAAAGACAACACTGTATGTTGTTAGAGAAAGACAACACTGTATGTCATTAGAGAAAGACAACACTGTATGTCATTAGAGAAAGACAACACTGTATGTTGTTAGAGAAAGACAACACTGTATGTCATTAGAGAAAGACAACACTGTATGTTGTTAGAGAAAGACAACACTGTATGTTGTTAGAGAAAGACAACACTGTATGTTGTTAGAGAAAGACAACACTGTATGTTGTTAGAGAAAGACAACACTGTATGTTGTTACAGAAAGACAACACTGTATGTCATTAGAGAAAGACAACACTGTATGTCATTAGAGAAAGACAACACTGTATGTTGTTAGAGAAAGACAACACTGTATGTTGTTAGAGAAAGACAACACTGTATGTCATTAGAGAAAGACAACACTGTATGTCATTAGAGAAAGACAACACTGTATGTTGTTAGAGAAAGACAACACTGTATGTTGTTAGAGAAAGACAACACTGTATGTTGTTAGAGAAAGACAACACTGTATGTTGTTAGAGAAAGACAACACTGTATGTCGTTAGAGAAAGACAACACTGTATGTTGTTAGAGAAAGACAACACTGTATGTTGTTAGAGAAAGACAACACTGTATGTCATTAGAGAAAGACAACACTGTATGTTGTTACAGAAAGACAACACTGTATGTCATTAGAGAAAGACAACACTGTATGTCATTAGAGAAAGACAACACTGTATGTTGTTAGAGAAAGACAACACTGTATGTTGTTAGAGAAAGACAACACTGTATGTTGTTAGAGAAAGACAACACTGTATGTCATTAGAGAAAGACAACACTGTATGTTGTTAGAGAAAGACAACACTGTATGTCATTAGAGAAAGACAACACTGTATGTCATTAGAGAAAGACAACACTGTATGTTGTTAGAGAAAGACAACACTGTATGTTGTTAGAGAAAGACAACACTGTATGTTGTTAGAGAAAGACAACACTGTATGTTGTTAGAGAAAGACAACACTGTATGTTGTTAGAGAAAGACAACACTGTATGTCTAAGTACACTGGCCAGATGCTATTGGCCTACATATTATAGGCATTTCATACTTTGGAGAGGATTTGGGTCAAGAAAGGACATATGGAACAAATCATTTCTGACACTTAAAGTTAGAAGTAATCTGGACATCCTTCAAGGAAACTGGAGCAAGCAGGGCGTCCCCTCTGTCCTCCAGTCTATATTAATGAGTGGGGTTATGGCTGTGTGTGTGTGTGTGTGTGTGTGTGTGTGTGTGCATGTGTGTGTGTGTGTGTGTTGCTCCATCTCGACTCTGTCACTGTCCGTGGTCCTGGTGGAGGAGGTGCCACCTGCAGTCGTAGGTGCCGATAACTGTTAGAACCTTAACTCATTCACCGCCAATGACGTCTTTGACGTGTTATCAGCAATGGCCTTGCCCGCCAAGGACGTGTTTGACGTGTTTTTGTTTTTATTGGTGCAGCGCCTGCAGCAAACACTTGCCCAGCCTGTGACACAGACACAGGTCCCTGCCTTCAAAGGGTAGCCGACAGCACGCGATCAAACACATACCGCAGCTGTTGTTTTGAAATTGAGCAAGAGGAAAAGCAGAGAACGGGTAACGCTTCCTTGTGCAGACAGGAGAAACGCCATTGAAACGCCCTCGGCGCGCTGCACGAGCTGGAGTCGCCTTCCTCTGTGCCAGCCAGGAGAAAACGGGAGAAAGTAATCAAGAGATGTGTTTGATCATCGGAGGAATGAGGAAATGATCGATCAGTTTGCGAGGGCGGTGAGGACGTGTTGAATAGCCGAGGGGAAAACGGGAACGATCAAATAGCAGAGTTGATATGACAGGGAGACATGGACGAGGACGGGTGTACCAGAACAAATCAAAAATAAACACAGGAACAGCTAGGCAGCAGCGGGCAGAAGGCACTCACAGCAGCCCGCTGTCCTTCTCAAGAGCTCTTCAGTTGGTTCATGAAATCGCTGGGCTGCGTGCCCTCCAGTGTTGCTCCTGGCCAATCCCAGCGCCACAGGGCGTGGTTATTGCTTATCCTATGTTGGGTTAGAAATCTAAAAGGGGGATCGTGTGTGTGTGTGTGTGTGTGTGTGTGTGTGTGTGTCTGTCTGTCTGTCTGTCTGTCTGTCTGTCGGTGTGTCTGTCTGTCTGTCTGTCTGTCTGTCTGTCTGCACACTCACACCGAGTAAACTGTATTGTTGAATGTAAAAAAAAAGCACTTCATGTGTGTATATATATATATATATATATATATTTTTTTTTTGTCATTTGTGTCCTAACGAATAATATTTACATGTCTGATGTCAATACAGTTCAAAATAAAAGAATTGAGAGTGAGTTATGCCTGAGATTGTGCCCTTTTACAAAAATGCTTTTTTCTCCCTTTTCTCTTCCCAGACAGGCTTTTTTGGTGAACATGGGGTGTATAAAAAGGGTTATAAGTAGAGTACAGAACATGCTAAAAGCTAACTTTCTTTTTGGGGGTGAAAGTAGAGACTTAGATCTTCATTTCGAGGTATTGGACATCACTGTAGTCCTAGTACAGAATTTACTGTGGGTCTTGAAAGATGACCAAACATTATGGAAATACTTGGCCTGTGCCAAAAATGCCAGTCAGATATTGGCAGTGAATGAGTTAACATATTTGGATCTTGTGCTCATGTGGACATGTGTGGGAACCTTACTTAGACACGTTCAGACACGTTCCAGGACCAGGAGCCCCCTCCTGGCTTTAGTGACAGACTGATACCTGCAGCTATAGCAGCCCTAAACAGCTCTTATCTGCCTGTCAGCACTATATGCCACTGTGACCATGTCATGTATTGCTACTGTCTGGTGCTGTTATGCGTTTCCACTCGGGATGTGACTATGTGTGTCTGTCAGTTTGTGTATTGCTGCTGGCTCTCGCTAAGTACAGTGAGGAGGAATAGAGAAAGTGAACTCCAAAGTACCAAGCTGAAGTGTTCCTGAGACGGAACTTCTCTTTCTAAATATTAGGCGAACCCAAAAGGTCCAAACGTTACGAATATGTGGATGAAACACAAACTCAGATCATTGCAAGCTCACGATTTGTAGCATCTGTGTGTCTTATGGCAGCTTGTGCAGGGTGAAATATGGCCGTGACAGCCCACACACACACACACACACACATAAACTAACACACACACACACATAAACAAACACACACACACACACACACACACACACGCACACACACACACACACACACACACACACACACAAACACACACACACACACACACACCCATAAACAAACAAACAAACAAACAAGCATTTACATCTTGCTATTACACAATGGTCTGAGGGGAATTACAATAATTATGTCCACCATGTTCATTCTGAAGATTTAATGAATTGAGAATAATCGTTTAATTTGTGATGAAGTTCTTTAAGCCCTTTTAAAATATTTGAAGAGAAGCACTCAGACCAGAGTGTTAATTGGGCTTATTATGGGTGAGCCTGAACACGCTGGGTGGGCCTTGCTATAGCATTCCGAGCTGTGGTCCTCAAACTACCACAGATCATGATTCTCACAGTTAGACCACCCAAAGGGGCAGAGGAAGAGGTTTGTTTTGGCACTGTCCCTCTTTACGGGAGTCATGTTGTGTAGGTATCTGTTCACGTGCAGGTTTGTGTGTTCTCCTCATGGAGTCATGTTGTGTAGGTATCTGTTCACTTACAGGTTTGTGTGTTCTCCTCGTGGAGTCATGCTGTGTAGGTATCTGTTCACGTACAGGTTTGTGTGTTCTCCTCGTGGAGTCATGTTGTGTAGGTATCTGTTCACGTGCAGGTTTGTGTGTTCTCCTCGTGGAGTCATGTTGTGTAGGTATCTGTTCACGTGCAGGTTTGTGTGTTCTCCTCGTGGAGTCATGTTGTGTAGGTATCTGTTCACTTACAGGTTTGTGTGTTCTCCTCGTGGAGTTATGTTGTGTAGGTATCTGTTCACGTGCAGGTTTGTGTGTTCTCCTCGTGGAGTCATGTTGTGTAGGTATCTGTTCACGTGCAGGTTTGTGTGTTCTCCTCATGGAGTCATGTTGTGTAGGTATCTGTTCACGTGCAGGTTTGTGTGTTCTTCTCGTGGAGTCATGTTGTGTAGGTATCTGTTCACGTGCAGGTTTGTGTGTTCTCCTCATGGAGTCATGTTGTGTAGGTATCTGTTCACGTGCAGGTTTGTGTGTTCTCCTCGTGGAGTCATGTTGTGTAGGTATCTGTTCACGTGCAGGTTTGTGTGTTCTCCTCGTGGAGTCATGTTGTGTAGGTATCTGTTCACTTACAGGTTTGTGTGTTCTCCTCGTGGAGTCATGTTGTGTAGGTATCTGTTCACGTGCAGGTTTGTGTGTTCTCCTCGTGGAGTCATGTTGTGTAGGTATCTGTTCACTTACAGGTTTGTGTGTTCTTCTCGTGGAGTCATGTTGTGTAGGTATCTGTTCACGTGCAGGTTTGTGTGTTCTCCTCGTGGAGTCATGTTGTGTAGGTATCTGTTCACGTGCAGGTTTGTGTGTTCTCCTCGTGGAGTCATGTTGTGTAGGTATCTGTTCACGTGCAGGTTTGTGTGTTCTCCTCGTGGAGTCATGTTGTGTAGGTATCTGTTCACGTGCAGGTTTGTGTGTTCTCCTCGTGGAGTCATGTTGTGTAGGTATCTGTTCACGTGCAGGTTTGTGTGTTCTCCTCGTGGAGTCATGTTGTGTAGGTATCTGTTCACGTGCAGGTTTGTGTGTTCTCCTCGTGGAGTCATGTTGTGTAGGTATCTGTTCACTTACAGGTTTGTGTGTTCTCCTCATGGAGTCATGTTGTGTAGGTATCTGTTCACGTGCAGGTTTGTGTGTTCTCCTCGTGGAGTCATGTTGTGTAGGTCTCTGTTCACATGCAGGTTTGTGTGTTCTCCTCATGGAGTCATGTTGTGTAGGTATCTGTTCACGTGCAGGTTTGTGTGTTCTCCTCGTGGAGTCATGTTGTGTAGGTATCTGTTCACGTGCAGGTTTGTGTGTTCTCCTCGTGGAGTCATGTTGTGTAGGTATCTGTTCACGTGCAGGTTTGTGTGTTCTCCTCATGGAGTCATGTTGTGTAGGTATCTGTTCACGTGCAGGTTTGTGTGTTCTCCTCATGGAGTCATGTTGTGTAGGTATCTGTTCACGTGCAGGTTTGTGTGTTCTCCTCGTGGAGTCATGTTGTGTAGGTATCTGTTCACGTGCAGGTTTGTGTGTTCTCCTCATGGAGTCATGTTGTGTAGGTATCTGTTCACGTGCAGGTTTGTGTGTTCTCCTCGTGGAGTCATGTTGTGTAGGTATCTGTTCACTTACAGGTTTGTGTGTTCTCCTCGTGGAGTCATGTTGTGTAGGTATCTGTTCACGTGCAGGTTTGTGTGTTCTCCTCATGGAGTCATGTTGTGTAGGTATCTGTTCACGTGCAGGTTTGTGTGTTCTCCTCGTGGAGTCATGTTGTGTAGGTATCTGTTCACGTGCAGGTTTGTGTGTTCTCCTCGTGGAGTCATGTTGTGTAGGTATCTGTTCACGTGCAGGTTTGTGTGTTCTCCTCGTGGAGTCATGTTGTGTAGGTATCTGTTCACGTGCAGGTTTGTGTGTTCTCCTCGTGGAGTCATGTTGTGTAGGTATCTGTTCACGTGCAGGTTTGTGTGTTCTCCTCGTGGAGTCATGTTGTGTAGGTATCTGTTCACTTACAGGTTTGTGTGTTCTCCTCGTGGAGTCATGTTGTGTAGGTATCTGTTCACGTGCAGGTTTGTGTGTTCTCCTCGTGGAGTCATGTTGTGTAGGTATCTGTTCACGTGCAGGTTTGTGTGTTCTCCTCATGGAGTCATGTTGTGTAGGTATCTGTTCACTTACAGGTTTGTGTGTTCTCCTCATGGAGTCATGTTGTGTAGGTATCTGTTCACGTGCAGGTTTGTGTGTTCTCCTCATGGAGTCATGTTGTGTAGGTATCTGTTCACTTACAGGTTTGTGTGTTCTCCTCGTGGAGTCATGTTGTGTAGGTATCTGTTCACGTACAGGTTTGTGTGTTCTCCTCGTGGAGTCATGTTGTGTAGGTATCTGTTCACTTACAGGTTTGTGTGTTCTCCTCGTGGAGTCATGTTGTGTAGGTATCTGTTCACTTACAGGTTTGTGTGTTCTCCTCGTGGAGTCATGTTGTGTAGGTATCTGTTCACGTGCAGGTTTGTGTGTTCTCCTCGTGGAGTCATGTTGTGTAGGTATCTGTTCACTTACAGGTTTGTGTGTTCTCCTCGTGGAGTCATGTTGTGTAGGTATCTGTTCACGTGCAGGTTTGTGTGTTCTCCTCGTGGAGTCATGTTGTGTAGGTATCTGTTCACGTACAGGTTTGTGTGTTCTCCTCGTGGAGTCATGTTGTGTAGGTATCTGTTCACGTGCAGGTTTGTGTGTTCTCCTCGTGGAGTCATGTTGTGTAGGTATCTGTTCACTTACAGGTTTGTGTGTTCTCCTCGTGGAGTCATGTTGTGTAGGTATCTGTTCACGTGCAGGTTTGTGTGTTCTCCTCGTGGAGTCATGTTGTGTAGGTATCTGTTCACGTGCAGGTTTGTGTGTTCTCCTCATGGAGTCATGTTGTGTAGGTATCTGTTCACTTACAGGTTTGTGTGTTCTCCTCGTGGAGTCATGTTGTGTAGGTATCTGTTCACGTACAGGTTTGTGTGTTCTCCTCGTGGAGACATGTTGTGTAGGTATCTGTTCACGTGCAGGTTTGTGTGTTCTCCTCGTGGAGTCATGTTGTGTAGGTATCTGTTCACGTGCAGGTTTGTGTGTTCTCCTCGTGGAGTCATGTTGTGTAGGTATCTGTTCACGTGCAGGTTTGTGTGTTCTCCTTGTGGAGTCATGTTGTGTAGGTATCTGTTCACTTACAGGTTTGTGTGTTCTCCTCGTGGAGTCATGTTGTGTAGGTATCTGTTCACTTACAGGTTTGTGTGTTCTCCTCATGGAGTCATGTTGTGTAGGTATCTGTTCACGTACAGGTTTGTGTGTTCTCCTCGTGGAGTCATGTTGTGTAGGTATCTGTTCACGTGCAGGTATGTGTTCTCCTCGTGGAGTCATGTTGTGTAGGTATCTGTTCACTTACAGGTTTGTGTGTTCTCCTCGTGGAGTCATGTTGTGTAGGTATCTGTTCACGTGCAGGTTTGTGTGTTCTCCTCGTGGAGTCATGTTGTGTAGGTATCTGTTCACTTACAGGTTTGTGTGTTCTCCTCGTGGAGTCATGTTGTGTAGGTATCTGTTCACGTGCAGGTTTGTGTGTTCTCCTCGTGGAGTCATGTTGTGTAGGTATCTGTTCACTTACAGGTTTGTGTGTTCTCCTCGTGGAGTCATGTTGTGTAGGTATCTGTTCACGTGCAGGTTTGTGTGTTCTCCTCGTGGAGTCATGTTGTGTAGGTATCTGTTCACTTACAGGTTTGTGTGTTCTCCTCGTGGAGTCATGTT